>NW_015549578.1:626153-632881 GCF_001515605.1 Sinocyclocheilus anshuiensis
GGGTTTAACCTCAGAACTCACCTCAAGCCAGTCTTGGAGCTTGTTGTGGGACAGATCAAGTTCAATTACATGAGTACAGAAGGCAGCAATTTCTCCCTCTTCTCCTGCATGACTGATTCCAGAGCCATTCAAAACCAGAACACTGGGCAGGTTCAGACGGTCTGAAGGCAGAATGACCACATAACTAATGAACTATGAAACACAGCAACAGGATGCAGCTGCCAAAGCGAACACTAAAATCACCAAGGAATCTTACATGACTTGTTATTAACTAACCCAAGCCTCACCTTTCATAGGTGATCCCTGCTGTCTAGACGGCACAACCACAACCCCCATGCCTGGACCCCGACGGCAAGGGAAGTTTTCTGGGCTGTACTTCTCACTGATCGCCTGCATGAAGGTGCGGCCTTCTGTCTCAGAAGCTTCCATTGTACCAGCTCACACCACGCACCTTATACAACTGTTGATTCACAGTTACTAAAAAAAAATTATAAAGACAAAGTGTGTCATTATTCAATATTAAATAGTTGCTAGTTTAATGTGCAGAGATAACCAAGCCATTCGTAGGCCAATTTCCCAAAATGGTGATTTCAAAATGGTATTTGAGAAGACCTACATGTCAACTTCTAGCTCAGTCAATGGCGTGAGTTTGAGGCGGAACTGCCTGTTTGCTTGATCCTGAACTAGCCTTACTTTGAACTCCAAAGGTCAAATTATCTGATATTTGAAGAGGCTTACTGACCTTGACATGTGCTCTATAAATCACTTCCTCATTGCACCACATGACTTTCAGTCTTTTATTAATCTTACATAATACTGGTTTGGTGTGTTCTTACACGATTGATTGGTCAGAAGCTGTTTTATTCACAATAAACCATGGCTAAGACCGCTTCACCCAACAGTTCTGTGTATCACTGTGCAACACCCTTAGCAACATAAACAATCAATAATACAGCGTCAAAACTATTCCATGTATTATGTATTTAAGCAAAAGTAAAGGGATAGTTCACACAAAAATGAAAATTACCCCATGATTTAGTCACTCTCAAGCCATCGTAGATGTATATGACTTTCTTCTTTCAGACGAATACAATTGGAGTCCTGGCTTGTCCAAGCTTTATAATGGCAGTGAATGGTGGAATGAATGGCCATTTTTGGGTAAACTATCCCTTTAACAGTCTGTTATTTTTTTAATGAATTATGAGTGACCCCTGCTAGTGTTATGTTGTGTCATTCATCTTTAATTTTAAGACCATTCCTTCCCCCCTCAAAGTATGTATTAATTACTGTATTTATTCGTTTTCTGTTTCTGAGGTGTGGTACTGTATGTCCATCATTTTACACTCTAATGACGCTAGCAAACTCGCGCTGTGCTGCAATTCGGTCTGTTTTAAACTAAAAGATGGAAAACAGATGTTTTCTCATGCTGAGATATAAGCAGTTGTATGTGTGTGTATAATATATGGTGTTAAACAAATAAATGACACAGTGGATGAGAACAGTTACTATTCTCTGTTTTTATTTGAGCTCCATAAGATGAGGCATGTTACATCAGAACATTGTCTTGTCATTTACTGTTGCTGTCAGGAGCTATTTTTTTAGCTGAAGGACAGCATTTAACAAACTTACTTCAAAAAAGTTACATATTAATACATCAATTTTTGGTTTTAATATTTTTTATTGTGTGGTAACCGTTTTATAAAAGCAATAAGGTACATGAAGCATGCTGTCCAGCACAGCCTCTCGTACCTCATTCCTTACACACACACGCTAGTATGTACTAATTTGTGGGGTCCTAATGTTATATATAAGAATGTCAAAACATGTTTTAGGAATGTTAAAACATTTGCGCCAGACAACCTCAAGCAGTTCAGTTAAACATATAATGAGAAGCTGCAGCCCTCTGGGCTAAAAGTTCCATTTTTAAACAGAACTGGCCTAGATTTAACCATCTGCTGACTAAATTAGTCATGTTCTTTGCTAACATGAAACCACCAGCTGTACTGAGAATAGCAATACTGGCTTATAACAAAAATAAGTGAATCCACTAATGAATAAACATTTTGCATACGTTTTTCCTACATTAACTGATGAGAAGCATGAGTTTAAAAGGCTTAGTCTCACCTGCTGTGCGATTTGTCCTCACAGGTCCACGGTCACAGCTGTGCCATAAACTAACGTTTACTTTTACTGCAAAAGTTATTTGTCCTTTGAGTGTCAGGGCTCAAACGCATTAAATGTGGCTGCAAAACAGCAAAGAGACTGGGCTCTGTTCAGCGTCCTCACGGCAGTTTTCAGAAATAACAGCACTGTGTAGAAAGAAGACACCAGGTCAGCAAGAAGGACAGACAACCAATTCACGTTCAGTTGTAACTACATTAATCTGCCTCAACAAAGCCAAAACACTCAATATGCATATGAAAAACCTTAATGTAGTTACAACTCAAGGCAGGTTTACAGGCTCTTAAGGAAAACACATGAAAAAGAGACCAACACCATGTAAACATTCTTTAGACAGCTGTGCATATAACAGTCCTAAAAAAACAATAGCTGCCTTGTTAAACAAAAAGTTGCCAAGACAATACACTGCCTGAAGCAGTTTCATTAGTCTAGCGTTTTGAGCACCAACTTACAAGAACAAGAGCTGATGTCTTTACATTTTACAGCATGCTGCACATTTAATACAGCTTATGAAACACCTATTATGTACAAATGAAATCATGTACAAATAGTACAGACACACACACACACACACACACACATACATACATATATGTATGTGTGTGTTTGTGTGTGTGGTACTCTACTGAACAACTATTAATATTTCACTGCAAATCTACCCAAAACTGTCCACAACCACATATTGTAAATGAGCCTATACAACATACGTACATTTTCAAAGAAGGAACCATTTACAAACCATCACATGACAATAACGTAATGATAAAGAGATAAAGGTGTTGCGACATTCGTTTGTGATTTTATAAAATAACAGAACGTTTATAAAAGACACTGGTGCTAAATCAATGTCAGACGAATTTCTCTTGGGCTACTGCACGAGGATACATATATTAAATCAGACAGCACCAGTCACCAAAACAGACGACTAAATGTTAAATGACTCGGAAAGAGAATGTATCTTTGTAAGTCAACAAACATCTGAGAATGATCATACGTAAGCTAATATTTAGCTAGCTAGAGCCGAAAACGTCCCTCCATCATCATAAAGTGTCTTACATTGAAGGAGCAGCTCCTCAGTGTGACGCGGGACAGGACGCGTCTCCTAACCGTCAGTTTGTCCACGTCATGTCATCTGAAGCCTCGCACTTTGATCGCGAAACTGTTCCGCGCAGCTCTTGTTATTGTTGATAAATCAGTCACGCTGACCCTATTGTCACGGAAGTGGCGTCACTCCAGCTGGGTGCTCTTGATTGGCCCGTTCAGTTGTGCGCGCTGTCTGAGCGCCCTCGCTGGCGGAGCAGAGAACAACAGGCATTAAAAACGTTTTTCTGGATTTAAAATATCTCGCGTTTCAGTTTGTGCATTTATAGATTGAGTAGTTTACACGTGTGTTTTCTTTAGAATATTTACAGGGTGAATTAAGAATGCAAATAAGATGATCAGAAGAGATGAGTAAGTGCAGGGGTTCAGTCGTGAATCATGGGGTGACTCTAGGGACAGAAATACCTTTGATTACAGACCAAATATCACATGGTGGTTCATGGGCGCTTGTCGGCTTCTGCAGTAAAACGTGAACTCGCGATGCCTTGAAAGTGGACCAACCCGGCTTTTTTGACCCGTTTTTGCTGTTTGCTCGGTAAAAACTACACTGTTCTCAGTGGCGTGCGGTGGTGTTTTTTTTAATGATGATGCAAAGTTCCTACAATTGTATTATTATTATTATTATTATTATTATTATTAATTTTTATGTATCAGCTGCCAGAGTTCTTGCCAGGAGTCACTGGCAGATGCCAGAGTTCGTGGCAGGAGTCATGATCGTTTGTCGCCGTTTCTGCTGTAAACTACACTTTTTTTTTTTTTTGAAATAAAAGATTTGATGATGCCAATACACTTTTTTTTTTTTTAAATAAAAGATTTGATGATGCATATTATATACCAGCAAGCAGATGCGATCAGAATATGAACCCAGTAAGCTAAATTGCATAAGCATTTTCCCATAAAGAACATACACACGCATGAGTGCCCAGCTGCCGCTAGTCAATACTGTATATACGCACACACAAACATATATTTATTTATTTAATGTAACACTTTAGTTATTAACTAGTTGCTTGCATATTACTATATTAGCTGTTTATTCGTACTCATAAAGCACATACTAATGCCTTATTAAGCAGATGCGATCAGAATATGAACCCAGTAAGCTAAATTGCATAAGCATTTTCCCATAAAGAACATACACACGCATGAGTGCCCAGCTGCCGCTAGTCAATACTGTATATACGCACACACAAACATATATTTATTTATTTAATGTAACACTTTAGTTATTAACTAGTTGCTTGCATATTACTATATTAGCTGTTTATTAGTACTCATAAAGCACATACTAATGCCTTATGCGTGACCATATTCTACATCTTACCCTATACCCCATGGTCACCCCACACTTTTAATAACACGTAAATTCGTCCCACGCACTTTTTTGTAGTGTGTTATAGACGTTTTCAAGGGCCGATGTGAAAGAATATAGATTTAAATTCAAAGAGACAAGATAGTCTGTGCATACCTAATGTTTTATTAGTACCCAGAATGAGGTGAGATGAACATCACGGAGTGCTCAACACTCTCATTCAGTGTGTGTTTCATTCATACTCGAAGCTGGAGGGAGCTCTCGCGCAGAAAGTGCAAGACGGACTCGTATAGAAGTAATAATTTATGACGTACCAGGAAATCCCTAATATGGACAAAAGTCCAGCTATCACTGTTTCCAAACCTTTGGAAACATGAAGATTGCGAGAATATATGGTTTATTTGTGCTTTTTTAAATCATCTCCAGGTAATAAATGGTTTATTTTTTAAATCATCTCCAGGTAATAAATAAAGTATATGAACAATTCAGTGCTACTTGACATATGACATAGTACAGTAGGCTACAGAAACTATTCTGCCTTATTATGTGATAAAAATGAAAAAAAAAATGTTTGTAGTACATTAACAAATTATAACAAAAAATAACAAATCATTTATTGGTTATTGTTCAACAGTGTATGTGATTTCTTAGCCAATTAAAAGAAAGAAGAGAAAAAATAAAGTTTCCTATATTCCTATATACAGCATGTATATACTGTATGTATAATGTATATACAAGGCACTGTATATATTAGGGCTGTGACGGTATGGGATTTTTCTTACCGCGGTGAAGACGCAACAAATCACCGCGGTTTGGCGGTTAATCGCAACCCCCCTCCCCCTCCCGCCGCGAAAATATAATGATTTAAGAACGCATGCAGCTTGTAAATGAACATGGAAATGAATAATAATAAAGCAGTCTTCTTTATTATTAAAACAGCAAATTATATTAACAATAATAAAATAAAATTACATTTATTTCAACTTTGTTTTTTCGATATCTTTTGAGTTTAATAGGAATTATGGAACAGTTTTTAATAATTTAACAGCAAATTATCATTAATATTATTTAACTTAATAAGGCTACATTTATAACAACATTTTTAAAAGTGGAACATAAAAGTGTTTGAATCTGATTTGGGTTTTTCAAAGTGCAACACAAGGGAACATCAGGAACATCATTGTTAAACTACTGGGCCGCTTAAGTGAATCGGCAAGTCCTGCTGCTTTATTTTTCGGTCTTCAAGTTTCTTGCCAGGAAAACCAACATGTTAACTTTGTCTGGTTTCAGCGAAGCTCTTAACAGAGTGACAATGTTGCCAGCCGCACTGAATACATGCTCCGAGGGAGCACTCGTAGCGCATATAGTCATATATTTTCTGGCAACTTTCGAAAGAAGAGGGAATCGAGCCTGATTATCCCTGTATTACATATTGTTCATTCATTTATTTTTAACACCGCACCCCCAGCACCCCCATTTTTTCGTAGGCTACACTCCAGGGGGTGCTGCAGCACCCTCAGCACCCCTACTTCCCGCGGTAATGTCTGTGGCTGTGCATGACCTAATGTTTTATTAGTACTCAGAATGAGGTGAGATGAACATCACGGAGCGCTCAACACTCTCATTCAGTGCGTGTTTCATTCATACTCGAAGCGGGAGGGCGCTCTCGCGCAGAAAGTGCAAGACTGACTCATATAGAAGTAATAACTTATGACCTACCAGCAAATCCCTAATATGGACAAAAGCGTCCAGCTATCACTGTATAATCTGAATAAAAGGCAGAAACCTTTGGAAACGTGAAGACATTAAACACACGATTGCGACAATATATGGTTTATTTGTGCTTTTTTAAAATCATCTCCAGGTAATAAAGTATATGAACAATTCAGTGCTACTTGACATAGCATTTATTACAGTAGGCTACAGAAACTATTCTGCCTTATTATGTGATAAAATAAAAAAAAAAGAAGTGTTTGTTGTACATTAACAAAACATTTATTGGTTATTGTCCGACAGTGTATCTGATTTCTTAGCCAATTAAAAGAAAGAAATAAGAGAAAAAAATAAAGTTTCCTATATTCAGTATGTGTATATATATATATATATACATACATACATTATATATATATATATA
>NW_015549579.1:0-1727 GCF_001515605.1 Sinocyclocheilus anshuiensis
TCGCTGGAGAACTCCGGTCTGACGCACTCGGGTTCTCGCGTTATTGTCTTATCACTTCTCGCGTGTGTTTTGACTCCCAGCCAGAGTCCTGACTTGAAAGCTATCGAACGTCTCTGGAGAGACCTGAAAATGGCTGTCCACTGACAGTCCCCATCAAACCTGACCGAGTTTGAGAGGATTTGCAAAGAAGAATGGCAGAAAATCCCCCAATCCATGTGTGCAAAGCTTGTTGCTTCATACCCAGAAAGACTCGAAGCTGTAATTGCTGCTAAAGGTGCTTCAACTAAGTACTTATGTAAATGTGATATTTTCGTTTTTTTCTTTTTAATAAATTTACAGACGTTTCTAAAATTCTGTTTTCACTTTGTCATTATGAGGTACAGAGTGTAGATTAATGAGAAAAAAATTGATAAATTGAGTTTATTGATAAACAATTGTTTCAGGCTGCATCATAAATCAGACAAAAAGTGAAGGGGGTCTGAATACTTTCTGAATGCTAGCTAGCTAGATAGATAGATAGATAGATAGATAGATAGATAGATACACATTGTACATACAAATGTTTTTTTCTTTATATCAAAAAATAGTTGAAAGATTTGTAATAATCTGAATTGCTCCCACCTCTTGTCTCCAACTTTAAGCAAATGTCGATTTTTGTACTGTCATGCTTATCTACTGAATCCTATTTCGAAATCACCTGCTAGGTGCCTCGAAATCCTGGCACAGAAAAATAATAAGGCAGTACACCTGTAAGCACCATCAATGGCACCACTCATGCACTCATATCTAATACATGCTGTCCTTCTGATGAATTCAGATGTGCTCAAATTAGCTTATTAAAGTATCTCACCTCCTACAGTGTTTAGCTCTGCGGCACACCATCTGAGTATCTGATTGGCTATTGCTCACCAAGCAAATTTATCTTTGATTAGATAATTCATTCCCAGTTTCCAGAGAGGAACACAGCATGCTCTCTTCCTCTCTCTCCAGCGCTGACACACTTTGACAAGGCATGTATTTTTCTCTTTAAAGCGGCTGTGCTCCAGTGATTAGAGCCGGAGCATTTTAATTAACTTCATCTCTTTATCTCTGCGGTAAAATTAACGTCTCTTGTTGCGTTTGCCATGCCGTATGCCTACGTAAATTTACACCTGGCCCTGTTTGCCATGTCGTCTGATTACATTTGCGGCAGGGTGGGTGGATTCTGTCGCTCGCTCTCTCCTGACTTCTCCGTTCCGCTCACCCATGACCAGGGCTGGACTGGGACAAAAAATCGGCCCAGGCATTTTTTGGTCCAGGCGGCCCACCACCATTTATATATATATATATTTTTACATTACATTTAGTCATTTAGCAGACGCTTTTATCCAAAGCGACTTACAAATGAGAACAATAAAAGCAGTCAAAACTAACAAAAGAGCAACAATATATGTGCAAATGACAGGTCTCGGTTAGCCTAACGCAGTACACGTAGCAAGGTGTATATATATATATATACATATATAGGTGTGACGTGCGTACTTTTCGGCTCATTAAAGATTAATCTTGCAGCGGCATTTTGGATTCATTTAAATATATATATGATAGGCCTATACACTACCAGTCAGAAGTTTTTGAACAGTAAGATTTTTAATGCTTTTTAAAGATGTCTCCTCTGCTCACCAAGCCTGCATTTATTTGATCCAAAATACAGCAAAAGCAGTAATATTGTGAAATATTTTTACTAT
>NW_015549579.1:3505-8638 GCF_001515605.1 Sinocyclocheilus anshuiensis
AATGTGTTTACAGTAATAACAGGGAGAAAGCTGCACAATGCACCGACTGACTTTGAATTCTGCATAAAAGTAAGTTTATGTGATCTGTTATGAGAACTCTTAAATTAGATAAGCTCTGAAAAGTTAAATGTTAAACATTCAACACAAATTCAGTCTAAAAAGCTTTAAGCATTGCACTGTCTTATGCAGAAAAACACAGTTTTAGTAGCAGAGTGACTAATGTTGTGTATTATGATTATTTGCAGCCTAACAAAGTAAGGAATGAAGTGAAAGAACTGAGGATGTTGTGTGCAGAGGACGAGCAGAGCAGAACATGCTGGATGACTGCCTTCAGACTCTTCAAGGTTGGTAGTGGAACCACATTTCACTGGCCGATGGACCTGTGCCCTTTTCGTGGCTGATTTAGAACCTGCACCCTTTCCATGTTACATCTGGAACCTGAGCCTTTTTCCTGACTGCGCTAGAACCCATAGTTTTTCCATGGCTGACCTAAAACCCACATCTTTTCCTGGTTTATTTAACCTTAACCTTTACCTTAAATGATCTAGAACCTGAAAAATTTCACTGACTGATCTGATACCTCTTCTTTTTACTGGCAGTTTTAAAGGGCGCACTCTGCACCCTCTCTGTGGTTTACCTGGAACCTAAACTTTAGCTAACTGAGCTAGAACCCCCACCCTTCCATGGCTGATCTAGAACCCACACCTTTTCTCCTTGGCCAATCTAGGATTTGTACCCTTTCCTTAACTGATCTGCAGTTGAACCTGTAAACCTTTCCTGGCAGATCTAGAATGCTCACCTTCTCCAGGTTGATCTAGAACCCCCTCCTTTCCTTGCCTGATCTAAAATCTTATTTCCTAGGCTAATCTAGAAGCTGCTAATTTCCCTGACTAATCTAGAACCCATTGCTTTCCATGGGTATTCTAAAAACTGCACCCTTTCATATGTTCATCTAGAAACTGCACCCTTTCCAGAATCTGAGCCTTCTTTCTGACTGATCTAGAACCCATATGCATTTCAAGGTTTATCTAAAACCTATATCCCTTCCCTGACTGATCTACAACATGCACTCTTTCCTTAGCTGTTCTAGAACCTGCATTCTTTCCCTGGGTGATCTAAAACCCTCAAACATTTTAAGGCTGATCTAGAACCTACACCCTTTTCTTTGACTGATCTAGAGCATCTGTGACAAACATAATGCAGTGATCTATGCATCAGACGTAAATGATGTATGACATGTTGTGTACTGAAAGGGGAAAAATGACAAATTTATTCAAATGCAGTTATGACAATGAGCACCTTACACTTGCAGCTAATGCTGCTGTCATGAGAGTATATTTGAGGAGCAAATTCACATTTTTTAATTCTGGCAGCGTCTTTTCACTTTGAGGAAAACACAGTGAACAATTCTGTACATCAGCGTTATGTTTTATTATGGTATTTTGTTAAAGGGTATCATTCTTTTTTTAACTGTTTTACACTTTTTTTTCCTTCCTTATAGTATGGAATTTTACTCTATCAAAATTACAAGATCCCCCAGCAGCGAAAAACATTGCTTTCACACTTCTCAGCGCCTGTGGTAAGACACTCACTCATTTAATCTACTCCTGCATTCTCTCTCTCTTCCTCTCTACCTCACAGATGGAGCATTAATCAGACATGTGTCAGTATGTGGGCCATGATGTCACATTATGGAATGATTGTTCCAGTGTTGGCAGTGAAGTTATTATTACAGCTTGTCCTATGGATATTATGCAATGCTGACAATTTTAGAAAAAAATGAACAGAGGTCAATCCATGCATGTTCATGTTATGCTTAAAAAGTTTGGACCCACTTTATATTAAGTGGCCCTAATACCTGTGTACTTGCATAGTAACTAGATGTGTACGTAGTATGTAACCACAGTGTAAGTACACATTGGTACATAGTATCTAGAGCTGTAATATTTCTGTTGTTACATATGTGTAGTTACACAAACATTACAGCTGTAGATACTATGTACCAATGTGTACTTACACTGTGGTTACATACTACGTACACATCTAGTTACTATGTAAGTACACAGGTATTAGGGCCACTTAATATAAAGTGGGACCATCAAAAGACAACACATATGTAATATGGCAAACAAAGTCGCTGTAACTTCCGATCTTCTTTTCCAGAGGAGTGTCTCAGAGAACTCTCTGGTAGCCATGGATTTCTCAGGGAGGATAGGCCGAGTGATTGACAATCCTGTGGAGGCTCAGAGTGCTGCCATGGAGGAGGGACATGCCTGGAGAGTCAGTTCCAATGATCTTCTTTGTTGTGATTGTTTAGTTATTTGATTTTTAAAATATCTACCAGACGTTCTATCGTGATCTAGATGAATTACAGATAATATGAATCATGTTTCTAAGCAGTGTTTACCAGTGCAACGCAGATAATACAGATGTAAAATTTGTCAATAGAAGTTACTGTTTACTGTTTTGTAATCAAATTAGCATGATGTAGAATTTTTTTAGTTGATTGACTGTGGTGGTTTATGTCTCCCTGTCTTTTTTCAGAAGAGAAGTCAGCGTATGAATATACTAGGAAGCCCCAGCCCATTACACCCCTCATCATTAAGCGGAGGTACTTTCTAGAGTGTTTAAATCAGTATTTTGACAAATACTTACTTTTTTTTTTTACATTTATATTTACATTATCATGCCTAATCATGTATTTGAAAGAAGCCTTTCATTTTTACCAAGGCTATATTTATTTGTTAAAAAATACAGTAAAATAGTGAATAATTATTATAATTGGATGGCAAATCTGCATTTTTAGTAGCCATTACTTCAGTCTTCAATGTCATGTGATCCTTCAGAAATTATTGTAATATACTGGTTTGGTGATAAGAAACTAACTTATTACGATCAATTTTAAAAACAGTTGTGCTTAATATTTTTGTGGAAACCGTGGTACATGTTATATTTTAATTGAAAAACTAAAGTAAATTCTTTGTAACAAAGTGAATTGATTTACTGTCACTTTTGATCAGTGTAATGCATTCTTGCTGATTTATTTAATTAAATTTATTTTAATGTAAATGGTGGTATGTTTAGTACAAATCCAAAGTCCAAACATTTAGCTGGTAATGTAAATAAAAGTAAAATTTGATTTGAAAAAGTGTAAAACAAAAAGTTATTTATTACTATTACTATACATCATTGTCTTAATAAGAACAGTTCGTTAATGTCAGGTCATGTATTGATAAAATCCTTGCAATTTAAGAATGTCCAATACATGCCTATTGAATATGCACAGTACTCCATAGAAAAGTGCTCACCATCATCCTTGTCCTAAAGACATTTTGTATCTCCTCTGATCCAGTTATCCACAGAACTCAGCTGTGGTTTCACAGTCGTATTTCACGGGAGGAGTCCCACAAGATGATCCATCAGCAGGGCAGAGTGGATGGGTACATATCACAGCTCATTAGTTATTCTCAACAACATTCTGGATGATTCTCTGTTCTAACTATGCAAGATATACTTACACGTAATTGTCTTTTGTGCAACAGAATGTTTCTCTTGAGGGATAGCCAGAGCAATCCTAAGGCATTTGTACTTACAATGTGTCATCACCAGAAAATCAAACATTTCCAGATTTTACCGGTAAGATTTTATAGTTTCCTGCACTCAAAACATGTAGCATATTAACTTTGTGTGCTGATGCACATATGGCATATCCTTAAAACAGTCAAGTATTCCAAGTATGCATTAGATTTTTTGAATACTACCTTGCTGAGAATGAGTGTGAAAGACAAGAAACTTACGTTACGCAAGGGCACAGATGCAAATGTTGGGCCAACGCATTGCAAGTGCACAGCACGCTGTACATAACAAGCATTCTTGCTTTGCTGTGCCTGTAACAAACCTCAAAATACTCCAGTTGGGCGATAGAGTTAAACTTCAAAAGGTTGAGCCTTTAAACTGTGTTATTAATCAGGTATCTGGCTATAAACATGTCAGCATGACTTCAATTAACATGCTCAGCAAGAATCTTTTCAAACCGTAGCTCTGCCAGTAGAGAAACCTCACCGTAGAAACCGACCGTTTAGAATCCTATTTAAATTGCATGAATTTAAATTTCAGCCTGGCACATTTTAGAATGCATAAAAGTTTTATGTTTTCCATTTTCCAGTGTGAAGAAGACGGTCAAATGTTCTTGAGCCTCGACGACGCCGCCACCAAATTCACAGACCTGATCCAGTTGGTGGAGTTTTACATGCTGAACAGAGGAGTTCTGCCTTGCAAACTTAAACACCCCTGCACCACTGTGGCCTTATGACCTCCATTTGCCTGATTCCGCCTAAATACAAACACTCAGACGTCGTGTGCTGTGGTGAAATGCTGTGCTGCTGGGCTGGAGAAAAGCACACTGCGAGAGCAACTCTCTATCAAGGAGAGAGGAAATCAAAAGAACAAACACAAACAGGACCAGCAAGAAATAAAGGAAATAAAGCTTGTGTGTTAGCTGCTGATGAACCTCTCAGCCACCTGCACACTCGACCGTGGCCAGAGCAGGTTCTCAGGACAATCATCCAGAGGGAGTCTTCAGGATCCACGGTCTTAATCGTGCAGATAATGTTTTGGGAAGACCAGCAGAACACTCGAAAAATCACATTTGATTTCATTTTGCATTCATAAACCAGGAACAACCAAGCTATGGCAATTGTTGCTTTCATAAATCAAGCAGATTTGATTCTAGAATGTCCTATGAGATGCGGACACCCGATTGGTGGTTTCAGTACTGTGAAAAGACATTGCCGTTAAATTCGTGCTTTCTATCGTTTTCACCGGTAATCACTAGAATATTTAGACACTTGTTTTCTTTTTATGTGCTCATTGTGTTGAGCAAAGAACTCTCATGCATAGTGCATTTGGCCTCGTTTATCGTGTTAAACACTTGTGTAGTTTTTCCCCTTCACAAAACATAACCTGCAGCACTCTCTACTGGCCATATCAAGAATTAACGTGTCCCTTCACTCCTTCAAGGAATATATATTTTTTTTTTTTTTTGGAGAACACAGATTGTTCAGTTGTAAATTGCCATACAACTGTATTTCTTAGTTCATAGTGACCATGGCTTTTAGTTTCCAGGACAAACAT
>NW_015549579.1:8700-30548 GCF_001515605.1 Sinocyclocheilus anshuiensis
AAGTATTAAATATGACTATATTTCAAGCCATACGACAGTATTGTATTCGAGACCGCAAGAAGGTGTCCAAATGTTCCCGTGTGCATGACAACTCAAGAGTCCAGTCTTGAGTACTAAAACACTGCCACATGATAGCTTTGTGTGAGGAACCATCTGAAATTTTGACGTCAAGCCAAGCTTACGTCTAACTCGTATCCGCTAAAAAAAGAAAATATTTTGGAAAGACATGAAGGTGAAAAATTATGGTCAAATGTAGTTTTTGAGTGAACTATTCCTTTAAACATGAGTACAAGAACATGGCCTGACATCACCACCACATCCTTTAGGAACGGTGCCTTGATTTTAAAGAGGAGTCTGTTGAGTAATAACCACTAAACCCTCTGCTGGGAACTCTGCTGTGGGTCGCAGTCTATCAGGAGCTAGATCAACAAACTGGAATCTTTAGAACTGCTGTTATCTTCAGTCCCAGCTCCAGTCTGTTTTTGTTGTTGACGTTCTAGTTTTCTCTCCATGTTTCGAAAGATTGTTTCGAGGACAGCACACTGTGAAGCTCGGGCTAAGAACACCCACAGAAAGATGGGGTTCGAATTTATAATCTGCCTTGTCCATGGTAGCAGTAGGAACAACGGATTTGCAAAGATTTTTTATTTTTTTTGTACTTGTGACGCAATGTAAAGAAAGAGCCATGTTTTTAGTTTGTACCTATATTGTATTAAACTAGATAGAGAGGGCATAGCCACCATGTCTACAAGTTCACCCAAGATATCAGTGCATAGTTAAATGCAAACGATGCAATCATTTTTAAATATTGCTTCAACAAATTTATTTATTTATCTGGATTTGATTACTTGAAATATAGTTTCGTTTTTTCTCAGCGCTGTTCAATAATATTCTTCCACAATTTTGTGAATTTTTTGGACCTCAGTTATTAACTACAAACCCTTTCTTGAATCTTTTAGCACTAATTCTTCATCAACATCCTACTGTAGAACACCGTCTTCATGGTCTTTTTTAATGGTAGAGTCAGTAAAGCCTGTTCAATGGGTTGTACTGTTGTGTACATTGCTGTCAATTGTTAATCTGACACTATATTGAAAACACATCTTTTGGAAAAATGTTCCAGTGGACAAAAACACAAGTTAGCACATGATATGGTGCAGCCCATTGAACAGACATGCATTGTACATGTATTCCAGACAGCTTTGTTTCCATTCACGTTAGATGAACTATGGTGTCTACACAATTAAGGTCTATTTTGCAATTTCATATTGTTGTCTATAAAAAATAGTAGTCACAAAGTAACATTAAGCTGTTCATTCATAGATGTATTCTAAGATATATGTAATTCATGTCATCTCATTTAAGTAAGGGATAATGTACAATCAAAGGTTTTCGAAAAAAAAAAAAAAATCTCAAAAGGGCAATCCTGATATTTTAACTGTACATTATGCTGCTTATTACATGGCTACTTACAAATAAAAAGTAAATTAAAAATTAAATATTGATTTATTTGACAAGGAATCAAGTATCAAGCATTTCAGAGAGCCGTGTAATAAGGATATGATCTCAGTCTGTCAGGTAGTATTTAGACCTCATTGGATGATTTAACCACAGAAATAGACTGCAGGGCTTAAGTCAGCGCTATTATTATTCACTTGAATATCTTTCTCAGTGTCAGTTAAGTTAATTCAAGCCTTGAGGATGAGTGTATGTCAGTGTTGATTTAGCTGCAGTTTGGGTGGGTCGTACGTTCACCAAAAGACACAAGCATATACACGCAAGCTTTCTGAACTTGACATTATTGTCTTTTATTTTTCAGGGTTTGATAAGTGAAGCTATACAATCAGCCAGCCAAGGACTAAACTAACAACATTTCAGTTATGATGCTATTAATTAGCATATTCTGCAACCAGTTTCGATATATTATAATTCTAGTGTAACAGTATATGAGGAATTTTTCCGCCTGGTTCAGACAGATGGATGTATTGAGTTTAGAGGTTATATGATTTTTTTTTTCTGAGATCATCTAACAATAAAAAAAAAAGAAAGGAAAAAACCCCCACAATTTTTGGATTTTGCCAGTGAGGAAGTTAAGTTGAGGCTAGTTTACTATATGTTATTGGTGAATCACCTGTGTGAGTAAAATTGATCTGTAGGATAGTCTGAGTACCATTAGCGCTTAACCTACTTAACTAGTTGGCCGTTCAGTCTAAAAGTGAGTGTGAGCAGGATGTTTGTTCATAATCCAGACACTCTGGGAGTTAATACAGCAATACATTACAGTCACGTTGTCTGTATGCATTTATTTCATTTGCAGCATTGTTTCATTTTTACATATATCATGTAACATTATAGTTACACTCCATTCATGTACAACTGTTCTAGTTTGTAGATACCACACTGAATTTTTGGATACAGTTTTTTTTTTTCTTTCCACAATGGCATATAAAATGAAGAAACTTGACTTATTTTAGTGCATTTTTATTATTTGGTTAAGTGTGTAAATATTGAATCTATTCTATTTTGTGTTGCTTTGTCATGCTAATTGACCTTAAAGAATATGTTATGTTTGCATTGAGCTGATGGAAAACTGGACTTTGAACTCCTTTAGTCATTGAAGGTCATTATTAAGCTAAATTGCTGTTTTAAAAACTCACTTATTCTTACAAATACACTTATTATGAAAACGCTAATAAATGTATGCCTTGTAGATATTGTAGAAATGTTACTTTAATATGAATCAAAGACAGATGTGTTTTTTTCTTTTTTGCATTTTCTCCATTGTTGTTTGAAAGAATCTGGTAGCAGCATTTGCGAAATGTGTGATCTGTTGAGAGTTTATCAGTGAAAGAAATAAATGTAATTTTTATATTTAAAAGAAATGAATGTAACTGGGTTGCTCAGGGTTGAAGTGGAGGCTGTTTAAAACTGGTCCTGTGGACCAGCAAGACTTCTTCTCTGTATTTTTCTTTTTATTAAACTAACAGTGTACTTCTTTTTATTGAGTCCACACCAGACCTTTATTATTTCCCCCTTTTTCTCTTAATGAATCTCTGGCTTTCAAGATATTCTAGTTTCGTCTGCAACATCTGTAGAATGAGTTGTATCATATAGCTTCCACCCTTTCTTAAAGGGATAGTTCACCTAAAAATTAAACATTTACTTACCCTCAAGTCGTTTCAAGCTGCTTTTTTGCCCATACAGTGGAACAGAGCAGCTTGGACATTCTGCTATATCACTCCTTTTGTACTCCATATACAAACTTTTCTTTTTTTTGGATGAACTATTCCTTTAAAAATTGTGTATATCAGGTGCCTCGAAACCCTACGGTCCATCCTCTCTCTTCACTAATGTCGACCTGAGAGGGTGTTCCTACTCAGGTTATGGTTACTGATCTGGAATTTGTGACCATTTGTCACTAGTATCAGTTCTGATGAAAGAGGAGGTCATGCTTTTGATTACACGGTTCATGTTACAGAGTAATTGCATTATACATAAATAGCAATTTGTAATGAACTTAATGTGTAATTCTGTGGATCTGCTTTTAATTATTGCTATTGTCATGAATCATAACAACATCTAACGCGTGTAACATGGACGCTGTAATGTAAAGCAGTACTTCTGACTTTTTTCATGCCATAATCAGAACCTTCTCCCAACTGTCAGTAATATTTCCTGAGCTTTGCGCATGTTTTCTCAATGCAAAAAAATATCATGACCATAAATGTAAGTAATATAGAAGTAAATATGAATCTATGTCTTTCAGGGAATGAAACAAACAAACAAACAAACAAACAAACAAAAACATGGATAGAAAAAAAAGGTTTCTTCTTTTCAGATTCTGTATTGATGTGTTCTGCTTGGTTCTGTAAATAGCTGAATGGCTTACAAATTCTAATTGTAACATTTTCAGGTATTTTTGTACAAATAAGGGACTGATATATTCCGTTTAGAATAAAACATTGATTGATATCTCAAAGTGTGTTGATATTATCCTAACAAGCAAACATTACACACTTACAGTTTTCATATGATTAAGTGACTAGCACTTTATACTTGTGTTGTAGGACTTTGTAAGATGCTTACTGTTAAGGGAACTGTAATGTGGGGTTTGGGTTTTGTTTCTTGTTCATGTTTTCATGTCTTTTATTTTGTAGTTTAGTCATACTCCCTGTTTGTGTCATGCTTCCCTTGCCCTCATGTATTCATGCCATTGGTTCTCTTGTTCATTGTGTCATGTTCTGATTGGTTGTCTTAGTCATGTGTCTTGTTTCCCATTGGTTTGTTCTTGTCTTGTGACCCTCTTGTTTGCTATAAGTAGCCATCATGTTGCCATTGTCTCTGGTTGTGTATTGATGTTGTAACCCGCTGTCAGTGAGTCTAGTCAAGTCTGTTCTCGTCAAGTCTGTTCATGCCTCGTCAAGTCAAGTCTGTGTCTCTAGTCTTCGTCTTGTCTAGTCAAGTCTGTTCATGTCAAGTCAAGTCTCGGATTATTGTTTGGATGTTTGGATCACCTGTAAATAAACTGCACTTGGGTTCTCATTTACGCTTGCCTTCAGTGGATGATTCGTTACAGATCTGACATGTCATGAACAGACTTGACTAGACATGAACAGACTTGACTTGAACAGACTTGACTTGGCATGAACAGACTTGACGAGGCATAAACAGACTAGACTCACCGACAGCGGGTTACACGACGAGAGACAATGGCAAAATGATGGCTACTTATAGCAAACAAGAGGGTCACAAGATAAGAACAAACCAATGGGAAACAAGACACATGACTAAGACAACCAATCAGAACATGACACAATGAACAAGAGAACCAATGGCATGAATACATGAGGGCAAGGGAAGCATGACACAAACAGGGAGTATGACTAAACTACAAAATAAAAGACATGAAAACATGAACAAGAAACAAAACCCAAACCCCACATTAGAGGAACATGTGACTCTGATTTATTTATTTATTTTTTGCCAACCACCTTCAAGAATGCATTGCTTTAGATAAGGCAGGTTTATTTGCATATTGCATATTTATTTCATACACAGTAATTCATAGTGTTATAAATAAAAACGGACTAAGTGAAGACAATTAACAATTACTATTATTTGTTGTCTTCATTTTGAGAATGATTAAAAAATCAATAATTTTAAATAATGGCCGAAATATTAAATATGAATATAAATACATAATTCACAAAACTGGAAATAGCTCAAGATAAATATTTATTTTAATTTGGATAAAAATAAAAAAAAAAGAATTAAAAATGTGAAAAAGCTCCTGAACAATGCTCAGTGTCTATTGGTATTCTACATTTATTCATTACTAGACAGTTTGTTCTACAAAATATTCCTATATTTTCTTATCAACAGTACAAAGTATTAATATGGCCATATAAAATTTAACATGTGTATTACATTAACAAAATGAATGGTAATTTTTCTAAAAATGGTGCAAACATGTAACTTTAGACTTCAGTCAGTTTCAAATGTGGACTGCAGTCACTGTGACAAATAGCTACACAGATACGCAACAAAGATCACGTTTAATAAAGTTTCTAAATGTTACAGAGACATTATTAGCAGATATTACACAACATTAAACAATAAAACTACATGCTGTATTATTTTGTAGAACCACCTGTTAGATTTTGATGTAAGCCACGTTCATGTCCACTAGGGGGCAGACAAACTCATAAATAGTAAATCTAGTCAATCATCCCCACCTGTTGGTAAAAAGGTTGATTTTTCCTCTGTTTGGTATCAAGTAACTAAACTAGTCCTGTGCAGAATTCATCCATTTTATATTAATTATCAGGTTGTCACTGTGACAACAGCAACTGTACACTGTAAACTGTTGTGTCAGGTAACCAAAAATGTGCTTTAAAGAAGTGGTGAATCGAAATTGGTTCAGCTATTTAAAGATAGCTAATTTAAGATAACAATCTTTTTTTTTTCTTTTTAAAGTGACAGGCACTTTTTAAAGTGATTGACTGAGACTGTGTCACTGACTGAGTTATATAGATGCTCAGTAATTACAGTCTCTCGGTTCCCAGCAAGTTATAAATGCAAGCTGTGTCAATATACAGTATAAGCAGAAGACAGAAATTGGCCTACATTTACATTAAATTTTTATTACCACTTTGGAACTAAAAATCAGACACAATTTTTTAAGGGAGTGGCTTTAACCGATTCATGACTCATATTTTTATTACTTTTATTATTTCAAATAATGTTCTCAGTTTGAGATTTGATGGGTATAAAAAAGGCAGAAAACTTTAAATAATTTGGCAGACATACAATTACAGAATCCATGTTTCGTCACTAAAGGTTTTATTTTTATAAAATGGTTTTGTTGACAGCATACATTGATTAATACAAGGCTAGTCCTGCTGGATGTATTCAGTATATAGCTTCTGTGGATAGGTTTTCACCCAAATAGCCAGTTTCTGTTCTATAGACTTTGGTTCCAGTGCTAATTCACTCAAGATGTGAGAGGGAAACCTGTGATCTAATGCAGATCTAATGACTAAGTTTACAAGAAAACACATTTATTCCATAATACAATATATTATTGGTATATCGTTGAGTCATTTAAATGAGAAATAGCTGTAAACTGTACAAAGGCACTTCAGATGTCCTTAATAACTACAAAATAACAGTTTAATAAAAAATACTGATGGCTAAGACATTAGATAGGAGGCGACTAAGTTTGTGGAAAGTGAACAGGTTCTCATTAACTCCTTATGAATCAGCTCCTTATGCCCTGCCTGTGTGCGTTGCTCTGAATGAAAGGCTCGTTCTGATTGGCCGTCTGAACAGTGGCAGGGCTGATAAACCCCCAGGCTTCCCTGCTGTTCCACATCACTCTGCTTTGCTCTGTGTGTGTATACGTGTTTTTATATGTGTGTTTGAAACAAACAGAAAGCGTGTAAGGACCTACGAGAGGGAGGACTCTTCTGTTTGCCTGACACTGTAAGTACAATGAAATCAATTAGAGGAAAGAGAGAGATATTATGAGCGTGACACTCGTTCCACAGTCCAGGTACAAGGTCCAAATAGAGGACTATTATGGGATTTTGTCAGGTTGATGACATGTATTACTGCTGAGGTGGATTGTCTTTACTTTCTTTTTCTACATTTTATTTCATATTCTAGAATATTGAGTTTGAAAAAAATGAAGTCACCTTAATGTCAAATGTCAGCAGACTTTAGCTTTTACTCCATTTTTACAGCACCTGCTTCAGTACAACGTGACATGTCATAAAGATATCTGATCTTGGCAACCCATGTGTTTTCTGAGGCTTTTCAAATCAAAATCAGACTGATAATAGTCATTTAAGACGTTATATACATTGTTTTCCCTTAAAAATTCTCATTAGGAACATTAGGACAATAATTGATTCATTAAATGCTTCTTTGCATTTGCTGGTTTGTTTTTATTGAGAAGCATTCCTAATATTCCTATCCTATTTCTATATTAAAAGTGCTTACAAAGTACAAAAATACATTACATTTTTGCACAGACCTTTTTTTTAGGGATAGGCTTAGGGTTGTTGATATGTTTCATGCTTTGTCCTCAGATGCTTAACCTATGTTTGCTTGTTTGTGTGTATGTGTAAAGATTAACAACTTTAATAGTACTTACTGGTGCGTGATCAAAAAGACCAGTCACCTTCTGGATGAGTCATCACGTGCACACACACACACACACACACACACACACACACGCACACGCACTCACAGCCACACTGACACATCTCAATCCATTTGTATTATGTGGATTAGTGTGAAGAGACAACAGGCATACAAATAATTAGTAGTAGCCACTGTGACCAACCCTGCTGACAATTGGTATGGTCTCTTTCTATTACATTTGCTCTAACAAATTCTAACTTAAGGTCAAATTTACCTAGTACATGTGTCCTGTGAGGACAATCAGTGTAATGAATTAAATCAGTAGAATTAGTGTGAATTAGCTGTACCAGTATATTATTAACACTATTGATGGCAAAGTTCATGTCAATGATAAATTATCATTGTTCATTTTTTTATAATATGTATTTGGCAACCTGTGCTGTTCTTATCAGCAGAATATTGCTACTGAGGTGAGGCAATGACATACAGTTTTTGGATTCATTTTCCAAAATTCACACAAATTGAATTGAGAGTGCCTCCATGAGGTCCTGTTTAAAAATAAGCTGCAGGGTTATTATGGTTAACTAAAACTAAAACTATTGAAAATGCTTTTGTTAAATGAATTAAAGTGAAAAGAAAAGAAAAGAAAAGAAAAGAAAAGAAAAGAAAAGAAAAGAAAAGAAAAGAAAAGAAAAGAAAAGCATTAAAATGACTAACTGGAAAAAAAATAATATTAAAAACAATAAAAGTGACAAAAGCATAAATTACATAATAGTAATAATAATGATAATGATAATGATAATGATAATAATAATAATAATAATAATAATAATAATCATTTTAAATTAAACTGAAAATATATATTTTTTAATCTATAAAAAGCTAATTCAATATATTAATGAAACTTTAATAGTATTTATATAGTACTAAAATTTTAAATTAAACTGAAAATATATATTTTTTTAATCTATAAAAAGCTAATTCAATATATTAATGAAACTTTAATAGTATTTATATAGTACTAAAATAATATGATATGATATGCTGTGGTATTATTTCTTTTTTATGCTATGAGAATGCTTACAATAAAAAATGGAAATAATCACTGACACTAATGAACGGTTGAGTATTTTCTATAATTACATTTCATGTCTTGAACATGTGGCCTCTGGCTGTGGTTTTCCTGTTAAGATACTGAGAGTCAGGTTGACCCTGAAAACACTCTCAATAACACTAATATGATTACACCTCTCCTTATTAAAAAGCACATCAGTTTGTCTTTTATTCTCCACTCTGAGGGATTCTACTCCTATTTCAGTTAAAAACATGGACGCTGCAGAGTTCCGGAGACGCGGGAAGGAGATGGTGGACTATGTGGCCGATTATTTAGAGAACATTGAGAAGAGGCAGGTTTACCCTGATGTGGAACCTGGATATCTCAGGTCACTGATTCCTGAGGAAGCCCCAGAGGAGGCAGAGAGCTATGAGGATGTGGTCAAAGACATAGAGAGGGTGATCATGCCAGGGGTGAGTCAGTGCTGACCAGCTATGATACAGTTCCTTTACTTTACAGTCATTACATACTATGGTTTTCAGATCTCAGATCTTGTGTCAAAAGATTTTTAATGACTTGAACTCTGTGAAATCTATTTTTGACTGGTAATATTTCTTTATCCTTCACATATATAATACAAAATGTGTGAATTACCTACTAAAATAGTAAATAATATAAATGTATTCATGTAAAACTTTTAAAAACTTTCATATAATTTTTTTTGTTCTAAAAATCTGCATTATTATACAGTGTACAGTAGCTGAATATACAGTATTGTAGTATGGCTTTGTGTTCACTAACACTTTAGTTTAAGGACCATTTCTCACTATTAACTAGTTGCTTATTAGTATGCATATTACTAGCATACTGGCTGTTTATTAGTACTTATAAAGCACATATTAATGCTTTATTCTGACAACTATACCTAACTATTAATAAACAGTAAATAAAGAGTTTATTGAGGCAAAAGTTTTAGTTGATAGTTAGTTAATAGTGAGAATTGGTCCCCAAACTAAAAAGCAACAAAACATTTGGTGACTTTAACTCAGAACTTTCTGGTTATAGACAGTAGAGCTCTTGTGAAATCTAGTTGAATCTGTCTTTTTAATCTTTGTCTTTGATGGTTTAAATTTATTATAGCAATTTAGAAGCAAAAAAACAAAGCAAGCTTTTGTCAGCTTTTATCTTAAGTTGTGTATATTGCACTTAATGTGACATTAAGTCCATAATTTAAACTGATAGTCTACCAAGCAGTTAACAGATATGATGATGTGGTTATACACTATGTCAAGGATGATGTAACAGCAATGCAAATATTCATAAATTGATATGATTTATCTTGTGCAGATAAAGATACTTTGTTTTACTAACAGGTGACCACATCAAGAGACCCTCAAGGTTTTCTCTCGTTAAACATGCTCAAAGTCTACCTTATGAGGGGCTGGAAGCTGATAGTTAGGAAATGAATCATTAAACTCTAACCTGGGGTCAGAGAAAAGCATCCCCCACCCCTTCATTTCATAGCTCAGAGGAAAAAACAAACACTTTAATTCAGTTGAATGTGTTAACCTTCCCACTGTGTCAAATTAGATCAATTTTCCTTTTCAGAAGTCTTGTTTTAATGGTTGTTTAAAAGTGTGTGCTTGGGCTAATGAATGACTCACAATAGGAAAATCCTGCAAGAGAGACACAGACACACAGTGCCTCAAGCTCTCTCCTCCGCTAAACACATGGAATAATTTCATCTAGCCTTCATAATTACATCTAACCTTTAACGTTCTGAGCGAAAAACCCTGATGTCACTATTACTGAAGTCATAATCCCTTGTTCAAAAGAGCAAAGGTGAACATCAATAGAACAACCAAGCTAAATCTGACAGATCAAAGTTCCCGGTCTTAGGTGGCTCTTTTGCTTCAAAACATGTTATATTACTGTAGCAAATGATTTTAAAAATGATTTTTGGTGTGTTTTCTTTCATGAACACTGAAGACAATTTTTAATTGAATGTTTCTACATGTTTCAGGTGACACACTGGCACAGCCCGTACTTCTATGCATACTTTCCTACTGCCCACTCTTTTCCTGCAATGCTGGCTGATATGCTGTGTGGGGCCATTGGCTGCATTGGATTCTCTTGGGTATGTTTCTCTCTCTCTCTCTCTCTCTCTCTCTCTCTCTCTGTACATCCACCTATCTGTCTATCCATCTAGTTAGCCATCTGTCTGTCCCTCCTTTGAACCATCTATTCATCTATCCATCCATCTTTTTAGCCACCTGCTAGTCTGTTTGTCCATCCATCCATCCATCCATTAATTTAGCAACCTGTCTGTATGTCCATTTTTTGCATTTATCCATTTAGCCATCTGTCTGTCCATCCATCATCCGTCCATCCATCCATCTGCTTTTCCATCCATCCATCTGATTTTCCATCCATCCATCCATCCAACATTCATCTGCTTTTCCATCCAACCATCCAATTTTCCATCCATCCATTCGTTCATCCATCCAACATTCATCTGCTTTTCCATCCATCCAACATTCATCTTCGTTTCCATCCATCCATCCATCCAACATTCATCTGCGTTTCCATCCATCCAACATTCATCTGCCGTCCATCCATCCATCTATCCACTCATCCATTTAGCCACCTGTCGGTCTGTTAATTCTGTATCCATCTGCTTTTCCATCCATCTTCCATCCATTTCATCTTGCAGATTAATTCAAGATTTTATTTATCAATTCATTTGTTAATTTATTTATTTTTGTAGGCAGCGAGTCCTGCCTGTACAGAGCTGGAGACAGTGATGCTGGACTGGCTGGGGAAGATGCTGAAGCTACCAGAAGATTTCTTGGCTGGTACTGAGGGCAGAGGGGGAGGGGTCATCCAGGTAAGATAATAAAGAAAAATATTTTATCTGCTAGTAGTGCAAGTTTAAATAAAGATTTACATGGTATCACTTATACAGTGTTTTCAACCAAGGGTCCATGAGGGGGGTCCATGTACTGAAGGGGGTTTATGTAGAAGATAAGATATTATATTATAATAAGATATTATATATATATATATACAGTATATATTTTAAAATTCAAGACATGTCTAACTATGTGATTGCACATTACCTTTAAGCATCTCTTGTTCTGCAAAGGTTGAATCATATTATGAACACACAACAATTACACAACTATCTTTATTCCTATCAGAATCTTGTGCCCAGTGTCAAAATGTGGACATTTTAAACCACTTTAATGCCACCTGGGCAACCTTAATCCATGTTTACGGGCAATTTCTTTTGAACAATAACAAATATCAAGCACATGTCCCACACAACAATTTGTTTGTCATTGATTTCTTCTCTAGGCCCTGCAAATTGTTATGTCCTGTAGAAATTGCCTTTTAAGACATCAACTACACATGAGAGGAGCCAGTCAGGCGGACGTGCGTTGAGTGCGGTCCGTGATCATTTTGTCACTATGGATGTAGCAGTTGAGCAGCTGTGACCATTTTGAGAGAGACACAGGAAGCACAGCGTATGGAAAGCCCACTGATGACAGTCGGTTTGATGCTCTGTCATTAAGGCCGCTTTGGAGTGTGTGTGTCCTCCTACTGAATGTTTTTTTTCTCTGGGCTTTTCAGAGAGCTCACTATGGCAACAGGCATTATTTTCACTGATAGCGCACACTAATGAGGGAGATTGTGGGTTTTGTAAGCAATGCCTCTCAGCAAAGGTGGACATAGTAGAGAGGGGAGGAGAACAGGTGGAAGTAGAAGATATTTATGAAAGTACAACTAAGCATGTAGAAGTTTTCATGTTTTTGTTGAGTATAATATTTGATACATCAGGCTTTTATGGCTCATATAGGGAAATGTGGAGTTCACGCTCAAGGAGGAAAAAAGGAGTGGAACAAATATTTCAATCTTATTCAGAGGACCAAGCTGAGCAAAAATATGCAATTTGGTGCAGATGCTGATATTTATATGGCCAAAAAAAAAAGATACAATTCTGATAGCTTTTAATGTAAATCAATGAGATCTTTATAGCAGTATAGCAGACTACTTAAATAAAATGCATATAAATATCAACTATCACACTAATCATATAATGCAATGCAAATCAAAGTTCTACAAAAGCCTGATCTATGGTATTTGATGCATTTGAACATTATTTTTCTAAAAAGATTATCTATGAATAATAAAATAAAATAAAATATAGTATAATATTAAATATAATATAATATAATATAATATAATATAATATAAAAGTCCATTTTCAGTCCACTCATCTTGAAATACTACTAACAATATAAACAATATAAATATAAAACTTATATTTACTTTATACAAATCTGTAAAGATTTCCCAGCAAAAAGTTTGCAATGTACCGTGATCTGAGTGAGGATGTTTTTAGAATTAAAACAGATTTTAATAAAAGGCCTTTTACTTGCTACAAGTATCAATCAGATGACAGAAGGCATGTAGTAGATTGGTTTTAGCTAAATTTAGAGGTCTTAGAAATTTGCAAATCTAATATGATACAGAAGGCTTCATAGGGTTAAATATGGTGAAAATGGCATTTAATCAAAGACTTTGGAATTGAAAACACAAGTGTGGCTACAGTTTTCCAGATTATCCCATAAAGTAAACTGAATCATTAGTAATCAGGACGTGTCAGGCTTACGAAGGGAAATCAAAGACAGCTCGTGCCTCACAATGAGTTGAGGTGATCTGTATTGAGGGGTTTCGAGTGGAAGTCTTCTCATTCGCTCATTGTGGACACACAAAACTGTGTGAGAGCTGGAGAGCTGATGAAAATTCATCACCGCTGCATTTACAATGTCTGAGCAGCATCAGGGCATTTTGATTGAGGTTGTTTCGCTCAATGCAATATTTGAAATGAGGGAAATTATGTCTCAAGTAATATTGAACGTCTACCAACTGTGAAACCTGCTCAACATAGACTGCTTTTGAATTTCCATAAACAGCAACATTGTTAAAAGTATCAAGTATAAATACATATAATGTGTTGTTTGTTTGTACAGGGCACTGCCAGTGAAGCCACTCTCATGGCTCTTCTTGCTGCTCGTTCCAAAATCGTCAAACTGATCCAGGCTGACCATCCTGAACGATCTGAGACAGACATTATATCCAAACTTGTCGCCTACTCATCTGATCAGGTAAAACAACAAGCCTGGATGAAAGAGTGCTGCAGAGGTATATTTAGTCTAGACTAATGACCTGCAAGATAATACGCACCATTCAACAGGCACTGTGACAATGGCTTCATGTCCATCTGTAAGTAAGGATGAGTATCTGTTAGTGGGGATGATTAGCAAGAATTCTTATTGAATGGAAATGTCAAATAAAGTGAAAGGGTCATGCAGCAGGATAACGGTGAAGAACCACTTGTTTATGAATGTGCTTAGAGCATATGTGTGTCTAACGGGAAAACATGAATATCTGGTTATGTTTTTTAAAACAAGATCATTAATTGAGAAATGATATGCTAGTGTTTTGTTGATATTTCAGGCACACTCATCGGTGGAGAGGGCAGGTTTGATAGGTGGAGTAAGGATGAAGAAAATGCCCACCGACAGTAAGTTTTCTGTGCGAGGAGCTGCACTGCAGAAAGTTCTAGAAGAGGACAGAGCCGCAGGACTCATACCATTTTTTGTATGTATATCTCTAATAACTACAATCTTCTTTTAAACAGCACAACTATTGTCTTAAGGGTAAGACTTTAGTTCAAAGACCCGGGTTTCACTTTATTTTGATGGTCCCTTTAACACATTCTGTTGACTATAAGTAACGTTGCATCTACAAAGTCTCACTAGAGTGTTAGTAGAGTATTAGTAGAGTGGTAGGGTTAGGGTTAGAATAATTTGACAATTACTTGCCAAGTTGCTTATAGTCGGTAACGTCTGTTGGGAGACCATCACAATAAAGAGTAGGCAGATATTATGCAGACAGTCTACTAATAGTCTAATGAGAGTTAACTGATATACAGTTGTGCACATACATTTACATGTCCCTTGCAGAATATGCAAAATGTTAATAATTAAAAAAAAAATAAGAGGGGTCATGAAAATGGCATGTTATTTTTTATTTAATAATGTCCCGAATAAGCTATTTAAAAGATGTTTATATATTCTCCACAAGACAAAATAATAACTGAATTTATAAAAATTACCCCGTTCAAAAGATTACATACTCATGAATCTTAATACTGTGTGTTGTTTCCTGGATGATCCACGACTGTCTTTCTGTTTTGTGATAGTTTCCAAATTTTGTAATAGCTGTGTATGAGTCCCTCAATTGCCCTCAGTGTGAAAAGATGGATCTCAAAATCATAAAGTCACTGTTGGAAAGGGTTCAAATATGCAGAAGATGCTGGAAAACCAAAGAATGTGCAGGAGCTGGAGGATTTTTCTGAAGAACAGCAGGCAGTTGAACTGCTCAGGACCAACAAGGGACTCATGAACAACTATCACAACACAGAAAAACAGTCATGGATCATTCAGGAAACAACACACAGTATTAAGATTCATGAGTATGTAAACTTTTGAATGGGGACGGGTCATTTTTTATGAATTCAGTTATTATTTTGTCTTGTGGAGAATATATAAACGTCTGTTATGTGAAATTGCTTATTCAGGAGAGTACTAAATAAAAATAACATGCAATTTTCATGATCCCTCTTATTTAGTTAAAATTATTAACATATTTGCATATTCTGCAAGGGGCTTGTAATCTTATGAGCACAACTGTAAAAGGTGCAACGTTACTTATTGTCAACAGAATGTTCAAAAGGGACCATCAAAATATTAACTATTTGCTATTAAATAGTTGCTTATCAGCATGCATATTCCTAACATATTGGCCATTTATTAGTACTTATAAGCACATATTCTGTATGACCATATATTAGATCCTTTACTCTTTTCCCAACCCTAACAACTACCTTACTAACTATCAATATGCTGCAAATTAGAAGTTTATTGAAGCCATATTTAATAGTTAGTTAATAGTGAGAATTGGCCCCCAAACTAAAATGTGACAACCTTAAGAATTATCCTAAGAAACACTACTTTGCTTTATCTATTTAAAATTTGTGTTCACTAAATGCAAACTGCATAATATAGCCAATACATTCATCAAACCAACTACAGATTTTTTTTTTCATCTGTAAAATTTTTTGGAAATGTTTAAATTAGTGACACAGTATATAGGGAAATTCTGATGGTCAGACATGGGGTTTTATATAGTTTCAAGTACAGTAATTAACATTTTTTTTTTTGTTGTATTTTTGACACAAAGGTCCAGTCAACTGGAAAATATCTAGTTTTATTTATTGTTATTGTTATTGTTATTGTTATTATTTTTTAACCCTGACAGGAAATGCTGCAGAATTTGCTCTTGAATCTTAATGATTAACCCTTACCATTAGAACTTCCAGCCGCTATACTGTATATACTGCTATACTGTATATAACAAATGCAAAATTACAGAATCAGTCAACATCATGGTAGAAAGATAGCAGCCACTCAGACTGTTAGAGAGCACAAAATGAGAACAAATTGGACATTTGTCTCTGCTCTTTCTCTGAACCTAACCCCCCCCCCCACACAGACACACACACACACACACCCCGCCTGATGGTAAATCACATCAAAATTTGCTTCTCTTTTAGTTCGCAGACTCTTTCAATTTCAATCCTCATAAATGGCTCCTGGTCAACTTTGACTGCTCTGCAATGTGGTAAGTGTTTAGTGGCTCTATCAGTAAAAAGCATATTTAATTTATTCTCTGACCCGATCTACTGTATCTCAACATGCGATTGGTTGGCTTTGTCAGTCAACAGAGGAAACGGCCCCAGCTGCCCTTTATGTCAGCACCAGGCAAACAAAAATGTTCATGGTTATATAGAGAGAAAATACAAGAAAAGAGAGTATCCAAATTTACCCTGATAATATACAGCAAATATACAGCAAAGATGCATTTAGCTAAATCAAAAGTATAGTCATTTATAATGTTATAAAAGATTTATTTTTTAAATAAATGCTGTTCTTTTGAATTTTTAATTCATCATAGAATGAATCATGGTTCCCAAAATTATTAAGCAGCACAGCTGTTTTTTCTTGAGCACCAAATCAGCATATTAGAATGATTTCCGAAGGATCATGTGACACTGAAGACTGGAGTGATAATGCTTAAAATTCAGCTTTGCTATGACAGGAATACATTATATTTTTAAATGTATAAAAGTAGAATAAAAGTCATTCGAATTGTAGTAATATATCACAATATTACAAAACCAACTTTTCAACGTTAGTGTTTACAGTGGCCCCAAAGTTATTTCAACACTTAAGCCACATTTTAAATATGTACTGTTTGATGTGAATATGTCACTTCATCACATTAGAAAGAAAATAATTAAACTGAGTGCCGTATGCAAACCTTGAAACCCCACCTTGACCCTGCCTTGACTAAATGGCAATAAAGTGAACCTTAAACCTTGAACCTTAAAACAAATGATGCAAATCCTTTTCTAAGAACTAACTTAGCCAATGACCATAAGTGTATTAGGTATTGTAAATACATAAAATAGATACATACATTCATAGAGATGTGCTGCACATATAAAAAGGTTAATTCGTATAGCAAAATGTGATTTTTTTTGTGTGTTTTTGTGTGTCTAGACACACACTCTTTGTGTGTCTAATGTTACATTTGGTTTGTGAGCCAAACTGATACTTTTAAATGACGCTAGATGATAGATAGATAAATAAATAAATAAATAAATCAATCAATCAATCAATCAATCAAAACAGAAAAACAGACACACAAAAACTGTAAAATAATGAATGTAATAAAACGCTTTTTTTCATTGTCTCTTATTGAACGGTATGTTGTGCTAACTTTGCTTAAAAATCCAGATAAAGCATTTGAATACATTTATTGAGTTGTATTTTACTTTTTGTGAACTCTGGATACACAGTTTAATACCAATAGGATATTAGTTAGCTATTACTGAACATTCAAATAATAATGATATATGCTGTATGCACAATAATGTCATATGACTGTTGCCTCCTACACTGTGATGAAGGTGAATGTCCCTGTGCAGGGTGAAGAAAAGATCAGACATCATTGGAGCATTTAAAATGGAGCCGCTTTATCTGAAGCATGATCACCAAGAGTCAGGTAACCAATCAGCACTTTGCACTGCATACATTATTTCTTATTTTATTTTGCTCAAACATATTTCTGTTAGTTTAGCACTGGAAACTGTCAGTCATTATTGCAAAGAATAAACAATAATAAACTTAATAAAAGACTGAAGTGCATTAGCATGAGGTGTAAAGAGGATGACCATGATCCTCATTAATGAGACATGACGTTTTGTGCTGACATCCACTTTACGTCACATTGAAGGCTCGATCAGATTATTCACCTTAGTGCTCTGCTGTCTTCTGTAAGCCTCTGCGTGCTGCTGGTAAACAACAGCTTTCTAACCTGCTACACTGACCTCAAGTTGATTTAAGAGTATTTTTGCATGTATTGTGCATTTGTGTGGCTATTTGGCAACAATACAATATTTCACATATATGCTGGAAGTTATATATATCAAATACACGGTCCCTAAAAAATATTTGGACACCAAATACACACTTAAAAATGTATAAACATGATACCATTATTAAACCAAGAGACTTTTATTTTAGGATAGATAGATAGATAGATAGATAGATGATAGATAGATAGATAGATAGATAGATAGATAGATAGATAGTATTAATAGATAATTAATAGTTAATGCTATAAACTCCACGTATGGTTACTATGCTAGAACATCCATGTGAACCTGACTTCATATATTCACTAAAACCGTCTCGAGGTTACGTATGTAACCATGGTTCCCCGAAGGGAAAGAGACACTGCGTCAACGCTTTGGGAATGCCCCCGGCGAGACCTGTACTGAAGCATGTGTGAAAACAGTCCAATAGAGAAGCGAGACGTCACGAGCGGGGCGACGTGAGCAACAAGGAAGCATAAAGGCGCATCCGCCAAATGCACATGTTAGCTTCTGTGGAAGCGAGCGCCTGCAGGGATGCAGGGAGTATGGCAGGGAGACACAGCGTCTCGTTCCCTTCGGGGAACCATGGCTACATACGTAACCACGAGATGTTCCCCTTCAGGAACTCGAGCTGCGTTAAACGCTTTGGGAACGAGAATACCCACTGTGCCATATGAGCAAGTCCCTGTCTGATAAGTGTCTGGCGAGCACATCAAGACGAGATAACTTGGGACCCCGGGGTTAGTGTCAGGTCCAAACTGTAAAATCGGACAAATGTGTGCGGAGAGGACCAGCCCGCTACAGCACAAATATCCTGGAGGGCCACGCCCACTGATAAGGCCTTGGATGCTGCCATACTCCGGGTCGAGTGCGCTCTGACCCCCATCGATGACAGGAGGCCAGAGGACTCATAGGCCAGTGTGATGGTTTCAACCACCCACGACTCATGGTTTGCTTGGTCGTTGGAACCCCTTTCTTAGGCGGACCGAAGCAAATTAATAACTGATCTGCCTTACGCCACTGGGCAGCTCTGTGGATGTAAGCGTCCAGTGCTTGCACTGGACAGAGTAGATTGAGTCTTTCCTGGCCTGCTTCCTGGAAGGGGGGAGGACAGAAGGCTTGTAGTACTATGGGACCCGGTGAAGAGGTGGGCACCTTAGGGACATAAAGAAACGCCCTAACCATGCCCGGGGCGAATTCCAGGCACGACACTGCGAGTGCCTGAAGGTCCCCTATCCTCTTCAGCGAGGATATAGCAAGGAGGAAGACTGTCTTCAACGTGTGGAGCTTGTCAGAGACATCTTCAATGGGTTCGAAAGGAGCATTGCACAAAGCCTCCAGAAGCACCGCCAGGTCCCACAAGGGCACCTTGGTGTGCTGTACTGGCCTCAGCCTCCGGGTGCCACGAAGGAAACGTGTAACTAACGGGTGCTTCCCCAATGATTGACCACACAGAAGGGTGTGGTAAGCAGCTATGGCCGCCACGTAAACCTTCAGAGTGGAGGGGGATAACCCTGCGGAAAAATGCTCCTGCAGAAACTCCAGAACTGAACCAACTGGGCAGTTGACTGGGTCTTGGAGTCGCTTTCTGCACCAAGAAGTGAAAAGCTTCCACTTCAAGGTGTACAGTTTCCTCGTGGTGGGAGCTCTGGACTGGAGTATGGTCTCAGCAACCTCAGTTGAGAGACCGGATGCTATGAGCTGTACTCTCTCAGGGGCCACGCCCACAACTTCCATAACTCCGGGCAGGGGTGAAGGATGGTGCACCCCGCCTGAGAGAGGAGGTCCGTCCTGATCAGAATCTCCAGCGGAGAGCCGTCAAGGAGGGACACAAGGTCCGAGAACCACACTCGGGCCGGCTAGAACCGGGCTACCAGCAGCAGACGGACCCCGTCCCGGCGTACTCTCTCCAGAATTCCCGGGAGCAGAGTGATCGGGGGAAAAGCGTAGCCTCGGCCACGTCTGTACCATGGCACCAGCCTGTAAAGGGGGCGCAAGCGCAGACCCCCCTGCTGGTTGATGTAGGAGACCACCAATGTGTTGTCCTCTTAGGTCTAGAAGGAAGTGTTTTAGAGCTCGAAACATGGCCAACATCTCCAGGCAGTTGATGTGCCACGTGAGATGATGGCCTTCCCACAGACCTCGGGCAGAGAGGCCACTCATGACCATTCCCCAACCCGTGAGGGAGGCGTCCGCCGTTAGCGTTACACGATGACAAGGAGTCCCCAGCGACGGGCCTTGAGACAGGAACCAAGGTTTCTTCCACATGTCTAAGGCACGTAAGCATTGCCGCGTGACCTTGATCGTGCGAAGTGGGTTCCCCCTCGGGGGAAACTGAGCCACCACTGCAAGGGTCTCATGTACAACAGGCCAAAAGGTATCACGTTGGACGCAGCTGCCATCAGACCCAACAGTCTCTGACACTGTTTGACAGTGAGTGACTGGACTTCTCTCACTCCCCTCACGGCTGTGAGAATCGCTTCGATATGAGCAGGAGACAACTGTGTCTGCATCGTTGTCGAATCCCACACCACGCCCAGATAAGTGGTCCTCTGTAATGGAGAAAGCACACTTTTCTTGACGTTTAGCCGTAACCCCAGCTCTTTCATATGGGCGAGGATGACATCTCGATGCCGAGACGCCATCTGCTCTGACTGAGCTAATGTCAACCAATTGTCGATGTTATTCAGTATGTGGATGTCCTGGAGTCGCAATGGAGCCAGGGCATCATCCACACACTTCGTGAAAGTGTGCTTTCCCGTGCCGTACCGTCGCCGGGCGGCATCTGGGAAATTTGCTCGTCGGAGCTCACTGAGCCCTGAAGCACCGGGGGTGGCAGGGGTATCAGTGAAGCCCCCTGAGGGCACTGAGGAGGATCGGGCACCATATACTGAGGTGTGTACCTCTCCTCCCCAGGGTGGGTTGCCCTCAGGGTCCTGACGATGGTATAGTCAAGACCGCTTGGCCGAGTTCAGCGACTACGTCGGATTCTTCTTCCTCCCTATCATCCAGGTCTTTTAGCAGGTCGGCCTGGTATGCCTGCAACACCGCCATAGTGTGCAGACATGCACTGGCCTGACCAGCCGCTGTATAAGCTTTCCCAACCAGGCTGGATGTCAGTTTTACTGGCCTGGTGGGAAGCTTCGGGGCCTTCAGGGATGATGCTGAGGACGGGGAGAGATAGCTCGCTAGTGTCAGCTCCACTGCCGGCATCGCCCCATAACCCTTCTCATTCATTCCCACGATGTTAGAGTAGTTGGTTACTGTTGGGCTGAGTACGGTTTCTCCCACGATCTCAACACCTCGGCATGGAGATCGGAGAAAAATGGAAGGCCCTGGCGTGAAGGTTGTGATCCGGCTTTGAGAAAGCGCTCATCCAGTTTGCTTGTGTCCTGTTTCTCAGCTGGCCAAACGATGTTGAGCTTGGCTACAGCGCGAGTCACAACCTCCACTAGCTCCTCATACACAAGGGACTGTGGTGGCGAGTCCGCAGTTTCCTCCGTGTCGACGCTCATCACATTAGCCTCCTTGGAGGAAGATAGATGAAGCACCTGGCTCTCTCTCCAAGGGGACGAA
>NW_015549579.1:31050-38293 GCF_001515605.1 Sinocyclocheilus anshuiensis
ACCCCCGGAGCCTCTGCTCCACTGCCGGCATCGCCCCATAACCCTTCTCATTCAGCCCCACGATGTTCGAGTAGTTGGTGACTGTTGGGCTGAAGAGTCGGGCTGAGTACGGTTTCTCCCATGATCTCGACACCTCGGCATGGAGATCGGGGAAAAATGGAAGACCCCGGCATGAAGGTTGTGATATAGCTTTAAGGATCCCTGAGAGGGAACCGTGGATCTAGCGGGTGAGGACCGAGATAAGGAAGAGCCCGTCTCGGATCCCTCCGCTAAATCCACTTGCGATCCCCATGATAACTGCCGCCCCCTTGAGGGCTGCCCGTGCATGCTCCACTACCAAACAGACGACGCACAAATTGTGTGTATCCCCACCCGAGAGATAGTGTGGGCAGGGAGGAACACATGACTTGAAACGGCGTCCACTCGCCACATTAGATTTTGCTTAACACTTAGGAACATGAATTTTCTCTTTCTATACAGAGTAATTCCTGACTGACTGAGTGCTTTTTGCCTACACAGACACACATACACAGACATGCTCGCTGAAGAGCAGAAGCTAACATGTGCATTTGCCGGATGCGCCTTTATGCTTTCTGGTTGCTCACGTCACCCCGCTCGTGCCGCCTCGCTTCTCTATTGGACTGATTTCACACATGCTTCAGTACGAGGTCTCTCCCCGGGGGCATTCCTAAGGCGTTCGACGCAGCTTGAGTTCCTGAAGGGGAACCACCTTTACACTATGGGTACAAGTAATTCTAAAATGTCTAGAAGGAGTTTATCATGATTTGTTTGCAGATGCCACTTTTTTTAAATCTAATGCAGTATCAGTAATCTGATCTCTCATGTCTGTTGTTTCCTCACACATGTCCACCAATGAGCTGCCTGTTGCTTGTTGGGCATTTAAACATGGCTAAACAAAGACAGTTCCTGTGGTAATGTGGCTTTGGGCAGTGTGCAGCTGTGCAGACGATTGTTATTTTGCTGACAGCAAAACAAAAGAGTCTCTAAACCCAGAACACAACACACACACACACACACACACACACACACACACACACACACACACACACACACACGTGTATATATACATACACACACACACACACACACACACACACACACACACGTGCATATATGCATACACTCCTTAAAGCCATTTCCATCATGAGCAACTTCCTGATTAAATTACCAACAGGCTTGGCCAGATGGAAAAAAAGAATGATGTTCTTTTTATTGCTTGTTATGTAAAGAATAATTTGTGTGATGTGTATTGTCTCATGGTATTATTTACATCTGAGCTTGCTTTTTAGTGTGTTATGACTAAATATTGACATATTTTTTTCTATATTCATAGGAATTGTCACTGATTATAGAGTAAGTATGCTGCATGCAATATGTGTGTGCAGGTGTGCGTGTTTGAGATAATATTTGTTTAGCCTGCTGATGACTTCTGTTAACCTATATTAGGTTATTATCTGAATGAATAACTTTTCTTGTTCTGATAATATTATTACCTAGGTAACTTGGTGATTATCAGAGGTTCAGTGACTGAAAAAAACAATAGGTTGCAGGTCTTCTCTGATAGAGTCACTAACAGTAATGAATAACTTATCAAAGTGGACTATCAAAATAAACTGTTATTGGAGAAAACTCTTTCCATATCTTTTGATATTGGCATCAAAGGCCATAAATGTAATCAAAACAGTACATGATCTGGCTTAATTATTATAATATATATTACAGTGTTTGTTCAGTGTGTTAGGCTGCTAAATCCTGCTGTTATTAATGCATTATGCAGCATTGTTGCAATATTTTGCTAATTATTATATTAATAAATTTTGTGTCTGATCTTAATGATGTTTATTTGCATGTCTGAGAAACACAAATATAGTACTTTAGACACCAATGAACCGTATAACTTCATCCATAATTAGCAGTTATTTGTCTCTGTGTGCTCAATTGTTCTTTATATAGGAAGAAACACGTATTTTAATGTGTATTTAAGTCTGTATAGGTGTTGAGAAAAGGAGATAGCAACCTTTTGTATAGGAAGTACAAAATTTTGTATAATGAGAAGTGTATGTGCAGTGGTTTGTGTATTTATGTGAGCAGAGTTCTTATGTCATATCTCATCTCATCTCCCTTCAGCACTGGCAGATCCCATTGGGTCGTCGGTTCCGCTCTCTCAAGATGTGGTTTGTGTTCCGCATGTACGGACTCAAAGGTCTCCAAGCCTACATCCGCAAGGTAACTGCCTTTAATCCATACTGTCAATCAAGTTAGCCTTGCCATTCGCATCTTATTTGGCTGCACAGTCGATTTGGAATGATGCAAATTAGCTTTTTTTCCCCTTTCATCTTCATTATATGTTCTGGACATGTACTTCTGAAGATTATATGTTGGTGGGGATACACAGAGCATACAGGACCTATTCTTAAACTCTTTGTATGTTCTTATTAGTTTCATTAGTAAAAGATCATAAAGGTCCATCGAAGAACAATTTTTTTCTCCTATTTGTACTTCTCTTTTCTTTATTCAGTTCTTCAGTCATTCTGAATTACTCAGGTTTAATGGTCAGCTCTCAAATGCTGACCGAACAGTGGCTATAAGGAATAACTGTCTGAAAATTAGGAAATTGTGTGGTCAGATTTGATTCCATTAATCTGCATTGAAAAAAAAAAAAAAGATTACTGATAAACTTAATCTATTTAGGACAATTTATTCTACATGATTAGCACATGATCATTCTCTGCTCTGGTATTTTGGTTGCTTATTTTAATCTACAGGCTGCCCTCTGCTGGTATTCTTGAAGATGTATTTCACCCACAGATGAAAGCTGTTGTAACCACCTATTATTTATTATTTACAACTCACGTTGTTCCAAACCTGTAAGCTGTTAATAATTTTATTTTATTTATTTTTTATTTTATTTTAATGTTTGTTTGTTTGCATTCTGTTCAACACAATATGGGCATATTCCATGAAGACATGCAAGAAATTTTTTTTTTTTCATAAATCATTGTCAGTTTCACACAAATTAGCTGCATAATTTCATGTCTAAAATGTGTTGTTCATCTTGTTTCAGCATGTAGGACTGGCCAAAGAGTTTGAGTCTTTGGTGAGAGCCGATCAACGCTTCGAGATCTCAGCTGATGTTGTGCTGGGCCTGGTCTGCTTTAGACTCAAGGTCAGAGAAAAACTCTACAGAAACAAAAACATCTTTTCCTGTGGTTATAATGGGCTCTGGGAGGTCGTTAACTATGGAAAATTGCAGTATGATTTATTTTAATTTCCACTGACAGGCAAAGAGAGCAACACTGTTGTTATAGTATTTACAAAAGGAACATGGAGGGAAAAAAACAACAAAACTCTGATACCATAATTTTTTTCTTTTTCTTTTTTTTTTTTGAGAATAAATTTACCAATTATTTCATTGCATTTAGGGAAACATAAAAAAAGTCTAAAGTATAAACAATATATTTAAATAAATATATTTAATTTGAGTTATTTCAGTACTACAACTGAAACTAAACAACATTTTTTTCTTTTTCTTTTTTTTTTTGAGAATAAATTTACCAATTATTTCATTGCATTTAGGGAAACATAAAAAAAATCTAAAGTATAAACAATATATTTAAATAAATATATTTAATTTGAGTTATTTCAGTACTACAACTGAAACTAAACAAAAATGAGATTTTTTTATTCTTTCAATTAATGTTTGTTTTGGTTTATTTTAATTAGCAATACTAATCCTAATGTATATTTTATATGTAACCTATTTGTATACATAACCCTGATATTACTCTGATTAATTTACTTACAGTCCAAATAGTCAGTTAATTATAAAGCAGTGCTTAATATATTGGACTTGCTTGAGACAAGTGTCTTTGTTAGCACATTTTTTAGATCAGTGAGCAGTTACAAAATATCCTTACTGAGCTATGTGTTAAACCCTGCAGGGCTCCAATGAATTAAATGAAACTCTGTTGAAGAGGATCAACAGAGCACGTAAGATCCATCTGGTACCGTGCCAACTGGCAGGCAAGTTTGTTCTGCGGTTTGCCATGTGCGCTCGTACTACTGAGTCACGGCATGTTCAGGAGGCCTGGAGCCACATCAGCCACCTGGCATCAGAGCTGCTTCAGGAACTGCCCCACTGACTACTGTGGTGGGCATCACATGTTAAGACAAATGGGTGATCTGTATTACGTCTGCTATCCACACTGTCTTACTTTCACTCTACTGCTGCAATTCTTTCCACTATTTATTGTCAAAATGTATGTATGTGAGTGTATGCATGTTTGTCACAACGGTGTCCACCAAGAGAGCGTCTGTGTCTTTGTGAGCTTGATCATACATGTCCTCTACTGTGAGCAGTGTTTTTTTCCCAAAAAAATTGTACTGTTGTATACTTGTGCGCTTGAAAATGTGTCTATATTGAAAATGAAATATGTTTTGTAAGATGTTCAGAGAATGTGTTCTCTGAATAAGAGTCAAAATGCTTTACCGGAGCATTGTCCTTTACTTATTTCACTATAGCTTTGCTCACTCGTGCTGCATTTTCATAAAGCAAAATCAATTATTGAGCCTAATTTCTCTTTTCTTTCTTTTCTAAAAGCTTTGTTCTTGACTCAGCACAGCTGCTGTGATGAGATACCTCACCAACATTCTTTGACAGCTGTTGTGCCCGAATAGTTAAAAAGATTAAACAGTAGTGTGTGTGTATGTATTAACATTGACAATAAAGTGCATTTCTCCCAAACTGTTGCATGTGAATTGTACATTATAGTGTGTTGCAAGATTACAGTTTGTTAATTCACTATGAGTATCCATAATCTTCTACAATCCAGGTATAGGATTTTTCTGCTGAAAAACACTATCTGCAGCATCTATGCGGCGAGCACTGCCACCTTCCAGTCTGCTGTGTTTCTCCCACAGTAACCTAAAATGCATTATGCTTTACTATTTATAATTGTTAAATATTTTATAGGTATACAGTAAAAAAGTACTTATAATTAATTTGTAAAATATTAGTTTATAGTTTAAATTGATTGTTAATTAATAGTTTATAAATTGTAGTCCCTACATTGTAATTATATATTTATACAATAAATAATTTGTAAATATTTTACATTATATAGCTGTAAATGTATAATAATGCACATTTTAGTTTATCCATATTGTACTTTTCTAGTTTTGTGTACCTGTTAATGTTATGTCTGAATATATATAATGAGACCAGTCCTTTTTTTAAACTAGTGATAAAGATATTGATTATTCTTAAAAACATTAAAAATTAATTATTAGTATAAAGTGGTGTATTTTATGTATACAGTGAATTGATATACACATTTATACCTAATTAATGTATTTAGGGACACTACTGTTAATGCAATAATATCTAGTAAAAGGTAGGTTTAAAGTATACAGTATATAGATGTGGCACTGAGAATTGCTACCGCCAATACATCCACAACATGCTGCTGTGAGCATGTAAGGAATATTGCTGCTACACATATAACATATATGAATAATCCCCATAGCATACATGATCACCCCGTAGCAGATCTATAGGTGGAGCTGGGGAAGGTGGAGGGTTTCTGAAGTGTGCTGCTACTGCTACAGCAAACACCGCCAAGTATTTGAATGTTGAGCACTGAGCTCATTGGCTACTGATACAGGAGAGAACCAATCAGCTGTGCCATGTGATAATGATGTCATTATATCATATTGAGTTAGATCTCTCAGATCTTGAGTTAGATCTAGCTATCTGTTTCATGCCAGAACTTTGTATATACATACACAGGTACAAGATAAAGTAAGTGAACTATTTTAAATGTTCTGGTTTTCTGCATAAATTAGTCATGAAATTTGATTTAATTTTCATCAAAGTCACAAATGTCAACAAACACAATATTTAGCCTTTAATATAAGTTGATGAAACAAACAATCGTCATCTTGCATGTCTTTATTGAGCACACTCATTAAACATACAAGTGATGGTGAGACGTCATAGGCGGGTGACGTAGCGATCAGGAAGCTATAAAAGCACGTGAGGTGGAATCGGGCGTCAGCTTCTAGGAATGAAGCAAGCGCTCGCAGGGATGCCGGAAGTATGGCCCTGAGACGCAGCGTCTCGTTCCCTTCGGGGAACCATGGTTACATATGTAACCTGGAGACGTTCCCCTTCAGGAACTCGAACTGCGTCGGAGAACGCTTTGGGAACGAGTATGCCCACGCCGCCAGACTTGCAAATCCCTGTCTAGTGTGGAAGAGCACAGCTAGGACGAGAGAATAGAAGAGCCAGGAGTGGCTCGCATATCTAGGCCATAGAACCTGACGAACGTGAGGGGCGTGGACCAACCCGCAGCGTTGCAGATGTCCTGCATGGACACACTTGCCAAGAAGGCCTTGGAGGCCGCCATACCTCAGGTCGAGTGAGCCTTGACCCCCAATGGCCAGGGGAGATCAGAGGACTCATAAGCAGTAGAAATGGCATCGACTAGCCACCGGCTGAGGGTCTGTTTAGTAGCAGGAAGACCTCTCTTGGGGGCACCATAGCAAACAAGCAATGCTCGGACTGGGCACATACAGTTAAGCTTCTGCTGGTCGAGTTCCCTGAAGGGAGGAGGACAGAAGGCCTGAAGTACAATAGGATGTGGCGTGACAGAGGGGACTTTAGGAACATAACCCGCTCGAGGGTAGAGAAAAGCTTTGGCCAAGCCGGGCGCAAAGTCTAAGTAAGAAGGGGTCACTGAGAGGGTCTGCAGATCCCCAACTCTCTTTAGAGAGGAAATAGCCAAAAGAAACACAGTCTCAATCGAGAGAAAGTGATCAGAGATCTCTTCAATAGGCTCGAAGGGAGGCTTGCAGAGAGCTTCTAACACCACAGCCAGGTCCCACGTGGGGACGCGAGATCGTACCGGGGGCCTCAGCCTCAGCGCACCGCGGAGGAAACGTGTAACTAGGGGGTGTCTGTCCACCGACTGACCACCGAGAGGGGCGTGGTAGGCCGCAATGTCCGCCACGTAGACCTTCAGGGTGGAGGGGGTCAACCCTGCGGAGAGACAGGCCTGCAGGAACTCCAGCACTGCACCAACCGGGCAGTTAACTGGGTCGAGCTGGCGATCTCCGAACCAAGAAGTGAAAAGTTTCCACTTCAAGGTGTACAGTTTCCTCGTGGAGGGAGCTCTGGATTGGAGGATGGTCTCAACAACCTCGGTTGAGAGACCGGAAGCTA
>NW_015549579.1:38363-45994 GCF_001515605.1 Sinocyclocheilus anshuiensis
TGTGGATGATCATACCCTCCGCCTGTGAGAGGAGATCTCTCCTGACGGGAATCTCCCACAGAGCACCGTCGAGGAGAGAAATCAGGTCCGAGAACCATACTCGGCCCGGCCAGAACGGGGCTACCCGTCCCGGCGTACTCTCTCCAGAACTCCTGGGAGCAGAGCAATCGGGGGAAAGGCATACAGACGAAGCCTCTGCCAAGTCTGTACCATGGCATCCAGCCGCAGTGGAGCTGGATGAGTCAGAGAGAACCAGAGGGGACAGTGCGATGTCGTCTGAGTCGCAAACAAGTCCACCGAAAGGAGTTTGCCCTGAGACCACACAAGGATCTGGTGCGCCTGCTTGTACAAGGGGCGCGAACGCAGACCTCCCTGGTGGTTGATGTAAGAGACCACCGCTGTGTTGTCGGTACACACCAACACGTGACGATCTCTTAGGTCCGGGAGGAAGTGTTTTAGAGCTCGAAACACGGCCAGCAACTCCAGGCAGTTGATGTGCCACGTGAGATGGTGACCACTCCACAGACCGTGGGCAGGGAGGCCACTCATGACTGCACCCCAACCGGTGAGGGACGCATCCGTCGCTAGCGTTACGCGGTGACAAGGAGCTCCCCCCAATTCTTTCATGTGAGCAAGAACGACATCTCGATGTCAAACTGCCACCTGCTCCGATTGAGCCAAAATCAACCAATCGTCGATGTAATTCAGTATGCGAATGCCCTGGAGTCACAAGGGAGCCAGAGCAGCATCCACACACTTCGTGAAAGTACGTGGTGAGAGTGCAAGGCCGAAAGGAAGAACCCGATATTGGTAAGCTTCGCCCCTTGAAGCAAACCTTAGGAACTTCCTGTGATGAGGAAGGATGGAGACATGAAAGTATGCGTCTTTTAGATCTATTGTAACAAACCAGTCCTCGGACCTGATCTGAGACACAACTTGCTTGATGGTGAGCATTCTGAACTTCAGTCTCATGACTGAGCGATTCAACTGACGTAGATCTAAAGTGGGACGCAGCCCCCCATCCTTCTTTGGAACAATGAAGTACCGGCTGTAGAACCCGGACTCCCTGTCATGAGGAGGGACCACCTCGATGGCCTCCTTCCTCAAGATTGTGTTCACTTCCTGTTCTAATACCAGAGCCTGCTCGGGGCCCACGAGTGTGGGAAAGACCCCGTTGAATGGTGGCGGAGGAGCGCCGAACTGAATGCGATAGCCTTTCTCTACAGTATGCAGGACCCAACGAGACACATTTGGCAGTAGCTTCCACGCTGCTAAATAGTCTACTAAGGGAACCAGTCTCTCGAGACTGGCCTCCGGTGTACTTGTAGCTGCTAATTCGGTGCCCTGAAACGGAAGACCGGCAGGAGACGACCGAACTAGCTGCTCTAGAGACCCCCGAAGGGGTAGCGAGCCCCTCAGCTCCGCTACGTTTCTGGGCGGAAGAGACTGAGGGAAGCGCTCACTGGAGACCGCTGCGCCCTGAAACACCAATGGCGGCAGGGTTGGCAGAATGATCTCCCTAGGGCACTGAGGAGAGACGGACACTGTATGATGCGGTGCACCCCGCTCTTCCCCAGTAGGGGTCGCACTCACAGGTCCTGAGCTCCTGACATCAGGAACTTTTTGGTCGAGGACTTCCTTTGAAGCACAACCCTCAGATCGGGCTTCGACTGCGAAGCCCCTGACCTAGAGCGCCGCTGACCTCGGTCCCGTTGCTGGGGAGCACGAGAAGCAACGCTCTGTTTCTGTGCCTCATGGAATGAGGAGGAGGTACACAGCGAGGGCTGCTCCCGCCCAGCAGCCCCCGGAGCTAGAGAACGGCAAGGGAGGAACCGCTGGAACGCCCCCGCCTGTTTATGGGCCTCCTGGTACCTGTTGACGACGGAATTGACGGCGTCGCCGAACCGGCCAGAAGGCGCAAGCGGGCCTTCCATGAGGAAGACCCTGTACTTTTCTTTAATATCTGACAGGGTCAACCAGAGATGCCTCTCCACTGCCACTAGAGCTGCCATAGAGCAATATCGTTCGTTTTTATTTCCTCGCCTTCATCTAACTCTTTTAGCATGTCGGCTTGGCACACCTGTAACACCACCATGGTGTGCAGACCTGTTGGTCTTGCCGCTGTATACCCCTTGCCCACCAAGCTAGATGTTGTGCGTAACGGCTTGGAAGGCAATACCGGAGCCTTTAAAGACGATGCCGCACCTGGGGACTGATAGCTCGCAAGCGTCTGTTCCACCCGGGGCATCGCCTTATAACCGTGGTCACTAACTCCCGCCACGTTTGCATAATAAGAAGAGGCGGGAGTAAATAAGCGTGACGAGAACGGTCTTGCCCACGATTTCGACACCTCGGTGTGGAGATCGGGGAAGAATGGCAGGCTCCGGCGTGGAGGTGGCAGCTTACTCTGCAGAAAGCGTTCATCTAGCTTGCTTTTCTGCAGTTCAGACTGTTTCTCGGCGGGCCAATCGATATTTAACTTAGCCACGGCACGAGTAACCACCTCCAACAACTCCTCATACTGGGCTGAGTGAGGGGGCGAATCCTTATCGCGTCCTCTACATCAACCTCCTCGGAGGAAGATAGGCGGAGCGTCGAGCCCATTCCCCGGGGGGAAGAAACCACATCGCGGGCTTCCGTTCCCAGAGAGCGGGCGCCAGATCTGGCGGGTGAGGAAGGAGATAGGGACTCGCCCGTCTCCATTCCCTCTGCCAAATCCAATTGCGAACCCCATGAATGCAGCCGCCGCTCAGCCTCGGCTGAAGCGGGACTAGCACCGCGGGGAACGCTGGTGAAGGCTCCCTCCTCAAAGAGAGCCCTCCGGGAGCGAAGCGAGCACAATGACATTCGCTCACAATGCGGGCAATCGGCCCCCTCGAGAGCCGACTCCGCATGCTTCGCCCCCAAGCAAACAATGCACAGTATTGTTGTTATTGTGTTATTAACACAATAATTATTAGTTATTGTGTGTATCCCCGCTCGTGATGTAGCGAGGGCAGGGAGGAACACACAGCCTGAAACGCTGCCTGCTTTCGCCCTTATTCTTTGTTTTCTCTGTGGCCTTGGACATTGTTTCTACTTTCCTTTTCTTTCTTTGGACAAACAACACCAAATAGGACTCACAACAGAGATTTTGACTGACACAACACAGAGAGCTTCGCTGAATGACAGAAAGCTGACGCCGATTCCACCTCACGTGCTTTTATAGCTTCCTGGTCGCTACGTCACCCGCCTATGACGTCTCGCCCTTCCATTGGACTGATTACACATGTGATTCAGAGCATGGTCACGCTGGGGGCATTCCCAAAGCGTTCTCCGAGGCAGCTCGAAATCCTGAAGGGGAACACTAGACTTCTGGTTTCACTAAATGACAACTGAAGTCAGATGTTAGCAAACCAGGAGTCCAATCAATGAAACAAGAATATAGGTGTGGTCTAGAGTTAAACTGACTTATATAAATACCCAGACAGTCAGTGTGCTATTCACAAGCAGCGTTAGCCATGCCTCGCAAAAAAGAGATCTCAGAAGACTGACGATCAAGAGTTGGTGATATGCTTGTTGCTGGAAAAGGTTAGAGAGTAATTTCAAAGACTATATATATTCATCAGTCCACAGTTAGACAAATTGTCTAAGTGGGCACGATTTGTGAAAAAAGCAGGGGGGGGGGTGATTTTGAAAACTTTTTTTTTTTCAGAGCAAGGCTTTAAAGTCACCTAATGTTAGTGTAATCTGTTAACGAAGCACATCATAAACCCGTCTTTTTAAGTACCAGATAATGTGTCATGTCACAAAATGTTTTTAATACGACTGAAACTGTACGTGATCACAATTTAATAAAAACATTAGGCCGATTAATTGTTTAATTTCAACGGTTATACAAACAACGAATACATTATATAGGAAAGTGAGCAAAGAACATTTACAGTATCAACGGAGCTTTTTGAAACTCCGAATTAGTTAAACCATTGCGTCGCAAAATGATGCTGTTTCGAAGCGCTCCAATCGGATCACGTATCGCGAATCATTTGATTCAGATCGGGACTTCGGACCCCCCATCCCATTGTTTGGGAAGAACATGCAGCGCTATTTATGGCGTAAAAAGAAAACAGCATACCAACATGAAAACATCATCCCAACAGTGAATTATGGTGGCGGGAGCATCATGATTTGGGGCTGCTTTGCTGCTTCTGGACCTGCCACTTGCTATTGTGGAGGGGAAAATGAATTTCCAAGTTTATCAGGATATACTACAGGATAATCTCAAGGTGGCTGTATACAAGCTGAAGCTCAGAAGAAACTGGGTGATGCAGCAGGATAATAACCCTAAACATTGAAGTAAATCTACTACAGAATGGCTTCGGAGACATAAAATCCACCTTTTGGAGTAGCCCAGTCAAGCCCAGACATCAACCCAATAAAGATGCTGTGGATGGACCTCAAGAGAGCCATTCACACCAGATGTCATAAGAATATGGGTGAGATGAAGCAGTTCTGTAAAGAAGAATGGTCCAAAATTACTCCTGGACGTTGTGCAGGTCTAATACACAGCTACAGGAAGCACTTGCTGAGGTTATTGCTGCCAAAAGTGGTTCAACCAGTTAGTTATTAAAGCACTGTTTCACTTACTTTTTCCACTATCACTTTGTATGTTTAATGGTTGTGTTCAATAAAGACATGATTGTTTGTGTTTTATAATCTATATATTGTGAAATATTGTGTTTGTTGATATTTGTGACTTTGGTGAAGATCGGATCACATGACCAAGATTTCATGACCAATTTAAGCAGAAAACCAGGAAATTGAAAATAGTTATCTTACTTTTTCTTACAACTATACTTGTAAAAAAAATAATAAATACTCAAAAGTAGTGTAGAAGTGATGCATTTGTTTTGTTGCAGTGACTATTAAACCCAGCAGATGGCAATATGGCTTCAATATCATTGTGACTTTCTTGCTGCAGTTGACTGTTCTGGAGCAGCAGTGGAGGTATATTATAGAAATGTGTTAGATATCAAATATAATACACGGTGAATGGGTTTCCCACACTGTTGCAAAGCACACATTTAAGAATTTTGTACTGTATGTTATTTTAAAACAGCAACATCATACTGAAGGCAGTCAGGCTCAAGGTGCTGGAAAAAAAGTCCAAAACTCACAAACTCATTAAACATGACAACTGCATATTATCTTGTTGAGGCATAAAGGCATGATACTTAATGTATATGAAATAATATAGCTTTGGCAAGATAAGGTTTCAAAAATGTTAATGTTATCTACATGAATCCTGAGGATAGCCCAAGAAAGATGCATGTAAATGATGAAATGTGATTACACACTGTCTTTTGGTTGGAAACATAACAGATGCACACAGAACAGCATTACAATAATATCCCCTGCTGCATCTGGATTATAATGATCTATTCTACACATAACTCCATATACAGATATTTTAGTGCATTCAGATAATTGGTTTCAAGGTCTAAGTGCTGTACTACAGCTTCTTGTGACCTCTATTACAAAAAAAGTAGAGGAGGAATAGGAGATGGCGCTTATTTAGCAGATACTCATTCAAATGTCCGATAGTTTGCTTTATTTGTTTGTTTGTTTTAAACTGAAAAACTCAGCTGTTAATTTAAATGTGACATTTTCGGGTGCTACAGTGCTCATCTATGGCAGTACGGTCACGTGATTATTCATGAAACTTATGTGGCCTTATTAACAGGGAAACAATTACGGAATGGAAACTAACAGCAAGGAAATCTGACAGAATGGAATTAAGAGCTAAAGTTCAATGACAGAGAGCTTACATTAGGATGTCGACTTGTTAATTTTGATATTTTTTTTAACCATCCTTTGAAATCCTCTGGAGATCATTACAGAAGACTAATAAGAAAATTGAATTAGGACACACGACGAAAACAAACTGAACTAAAAATATCCATCCATCCATCTACTGGTTGCATGGTTGCTTTGTTTCTGTGTATGCGTGTTGTTGGGTGTGTTAGCGTATCCACCACTCATACAGTTGTTTAATTAGGTGCGCATATATTGTGTGTTTATCTCAAGTGTTGATTGACTTAGTAAATGGGCTGTATGGAGAGCTGTCACACAGTACTGGTGATCTCTGCTGTATCTGGTCTTCTGTTATTAAACAGAGATGCTGTGAAAACATGTTGACATATGAAATACTCCTGTCATCATCATAATTCATGTTTAATTTGATATCATTCAGTTGATTTACTCAAAATGCGTTCCATTTTATAAAGGGTCTACATAATGTGAAAAACAGTCAAGTCAAGTCAAGTCACCTTTATTTATATAGCGCTTTTAACTATACAGATTGTGTCAAAGCAACTGTACAGCATTAATTAGGGAAATAGTGTGTCAATAATGCAAAGTGACAATAGTAAACACTCATTTTTCAGTTAAAGGCAGTTCATCATTGAATTCAGTGATGTCATCATCCAGCTCAGTTCAGTTTAAATAGTATCTGTGCAATCAAGTCACTTCAACAGTGGTGTTGTAGATTGCATACTTTTCCGTTGACAGAGAAGTCTGTCGGGAAATGTTCTCAATAGATGTACAATTGCATCTTGTGCATTAAAGTATCAATGTCCCCATAATAAAAAATGAAGAATGTTAATAATTGTTCACAGTCCAAAGCATACAATGAAAAAGAGTCGGCAAACTCAAAAAAAAAAATTTAAAAAAATAAATAACCAAAAAAGATAAAAGTCTAATCAATTCTTACTCCCATATATACACCATATATGCATGACATCTTTTAAAGCCATTCGACAGCTTTGTGTGAGAAAATTAAAAAAATTTTTTTTTTTTTTTGAAAATTCAATCAAATCAAATTATCGCAAGGTGGCATAAAGGATAGAGGATAATACATTATCTATTAGCATTTCCAAACGTATGGGGTAAGTGGTGGAAAGTAGGAACAAAAACTAGAAAGAACAAGCATACAGTACAGGCAGACAGATCAAAACAAGATATCACTGGATGTAAAGTGTTAATTTAGAATGTAAATGAAAATCAATCAATCAATCTGCTGATCGTGTGTCAAGGCAGTGTACCACCAGGGCCATCACTCTTTAGATTTCAATGAAGAGAGAAAACAGTAACAATGGAGCATTGCCAGCAATGCAGGGTCTTGTTTAAAGGGGTCATATGATGCTATTTTAAAGATCATTATTTGGTGTGACAGAATATGTTGACATGCTTTAATGTTAAAAAAACACATTATTTTTCAAATACTGTACATTATTGTAGGTCCTCTATGCCCCGCTTCTCTCAAACACGTAGTTTTCAACAAAGCCCCCTCCTTTGACAAGCGCAGTCTGCTCTCATTGGTCAGCTGACCCAGTGCATTGTGATTGGCCGAACACCACAAGCACGCGTCGGAAATGTAACGCCCCTTACCATAATCGCGAGCTTCAGCTTTCAAAGTAAATATCAAGACAGTTAATAATGTCGTTAGTTTTACCTTCAGTTCAAGCCCGAAAGGGCAACAGAGTCGCGTGACAGACACAGTGATGATGCAGTACACAAGCCACGGTTAAGACAGCTGACATGCTATGATTTCAGACAGGCAGTTCACTCTCCTGTGATGTGACCCTGTTCCC
>NW_015549579.1:46087-63910 GCF_001515605.1 Sinocyclocheilus anshuiensis
TAGACATGTGGGGGTGTGTTAGAACGAGCCGTTTTAGGTAGGCGTGGTTGACTCTTAACTTTTATAAAAAATATCTCTTTGGATTTGAGACTTTAGTCTTTGCAACTTTACAGATCTTCTTTATGCGCCAAGAGCTTGTAACACTCCAAAGAGAAAGGAAAACTTGAAGTCGCATCATATGACCCCTTTAATATTCAAGAAACAAGGATTACAGACACTATATGGACAAAAGTCCACTGTTTCAATCACAGCCACAGGTGTATGAAATCAATCACCTAGCAATGCAATCTGCATTTATAAACACTTGTGAAAAAAGGGTTGTTCTGAAGAGCTCAGTGAATTCAAGCGTGATACTGTGATAGGATGCCACCATTGCAATAATTGATCCCTGCTAGATATTCCACAGTAAGTGGTATTACTGTAAAGTGGAAGGCTTTAGGAACAGCAGAAACTCAGCCACCAAATTCTGAGGAGTATGCTGTGTAAAAGTGACCAACACTCTACTGATTCCAAAGTGAACAGTTCCAAGCTCCCACAAGCATTAATACCAGCCCTTTTTGGTGGGAGCTTCATGCAAGCTGCATGCAAGCTTCATATCAAGTACAATGCCAAGTGGCGGATTGAGTGGTGTGAAACACATTGCCACTGGACTCTGATGATGGTTGTGTCTGGGTTTGGCAGATGCTAGGAGAACCTTACCGACCTGACTGCATTGTGCCAACTGTAAAGTTTGGTGGAGGAGGGGGCTGTTTTACAGGGTGTGGCAGGGTCAAAAATGAGGCACAAACAACAGCTATAGCTTCAATTCCCTGGAGGGGCTTTTATTGTAGACTGAACAGTGTAAACTCCAATGTGCATAGGTGGTGTGAGAAAGCCCCATTGTTTCCGGCGTCTGTGGTGAGTTTGGGTAGCAAGCATAGTGGTTTCTCAGTCCATGCCTTTGACAAAGGAAAGATAGAGAAAACATTAGTCTTGCATTCTCTTTGTGGCATTCTTCCAGAGTATGTATTGTGTGGCCTTTTTATCAGGCTGTTGTGAATGTGGTCAGGTGGTTCCTCACTTGCATTTCCTCTGCCCCCATACATGCATATCCATCATCTGCTGAAAGGTGGCGGATTTCCCATGCAGGCCGAATGAAAGATCTGGGTATTGCCAGTGCCCACTATGGGTACTGAAGGCTGTATTCTCTTGTGCCGACAGAGTCAGGGGGACCTGCCAGTATCCCTTGGTAAGATTCAAAGTGGAGATGAACCAGGCCATTCAGTAAGCTCATCCACACAGAACATGGGATACCAATCGAAGGTGGAGACCTCATTCAGTTTCTTCAAGTCATTACAGAACCAAAAGGGGCCGTCAGGGTTAGGATAAACCATTAGGATGAACCATGAACCATTACAATGGGGATGAACCAAGGGCCGTCAGACCCTTTAAAGATTCCAAGCTTGAGCATTTTCTGAACTTCCCCCTGAACAGCCTGTCTTCAAGCTTCTGGCACCCTGTCGAGCCACTCTGGGATGCTCTGTGACTGAAGCCTGCATCATAACACTCTGATCGGTCAAATGATCTCTTGGGTCCACCTGAGGCCAGTTGGTCAACAGAGATTGTGTTGTGGGAAGAGAGCCTTTTGTGTCTTTAACCACAACCTGACATAAAAAAAAATAGTTTTGTGCCTCTGTGTGAAGCAGACTGCCCTGGACGGAGTGCTGAAGTGACTAAACAACAGGGGGAATCTGTACTACAGAATGAGCATATTGTCTCAGCAATGTTGCATTGTTGTAGTGCATTGTCAGGGATGGCTTTCCTGAGCCAAAGTTCACCTTTTGTATCACCTTTGGTCCTTTCAAGTATGTTGGAAAGAGCTGGAACAAGAACGGCTTCCCCAACAGGGAATAAGCTGCTTAAAAGTAGACGACTACTGTTTTGCCAGAAAGACATAGCTGGGTTAGTTATGGCTGCTTCCAGGATTTCGATAACTCAAAAAGAAAGCGAGTCGAGAGCAATGCACTTTCAGTTTAAATTCCAACACTGCATGCAACTGGCAGTGCTGTCAAGTGCAGCTCGAGTGTGCTCAGTGCCCAAACACTTAACACACTGTGTGTACAGTATCCTCAGTTATAAAACGAGAACATGGTGGCATACACTTCCAAAATCCTATATCTATATCTAAGTCTATATCACAGGCTAGATGAATTGCTTTCTGAAAAAAAAAAGGATATTTAAAGTGTGATGGCATTGGTGCTTTCTTACGAGGTGCTGGTGATGCAGTTAAACTGTCTTGTTTCCATACAGGCTTCAGTCAATCTACACACCTATAGGGGGTTTTCCACATAGCATCAGCCCTGACGCAGCATTGAGTGAACGTATGAAAGGGAATATTAATTTTTTTTCAATAAATAAAATAAAAGCTTGTAGTGTCCAACATGTCCAATATGCTAAATTATTATCATGCTACTGGCTACATGCTACTGAACAGGGATTTGCAATTTTGCAAATGCATAAACAACAGCAGGTGTTTTTTTTTTTTTTTGGTGGATTTTTGACCATTAGCCAAGTAACCTGTTCTAGTTGGCATCTGTCAAATTTCCCTAATTTTTACAAGACTCATTGGAAAAATGTGCCTTTGGTGACATTTCTCCTAAATGAATACTTTGGTTCTTGCATGTTTTGTGAAACTTTTAAAATGAAATGTCCACTGAGTCCCCCTAAAACAGATGAGCATGAATCTGCCAGTGGTTTATTACATTGGTTGTTATATGCATTGTGGATGTTCAGAACTGAAATGTCTAGTGAGTGGTGCTAAAATGTTAATGCTCTGTTGTGTTTTAAAATAACATACCACCTACACTAAACTCTATCTTAAACCTAACCAATAGTATTAACAAAAGCAAATGTTACATAAAAACCATAAAGAAACCATGCTCATTTAATTTGCATATACAAGTCTTTATTACAGGACTCATACCCAAGAGCTCTACATTGCAAGTGGAATGCTGTACCAGGTGAGCTATCAAGCAAGTTTACTACATTAGAATAGCCATACATATGAAGCTGGTTATGTGATGCAATCATCAAAACGTCTTAGCTACAAATCATGACCTGTGGTAAAAGTGTTTTGAGGTCATAACTGTCACGTGTTTGTTTCTGTTTAGTTCCTGTTTGCCCCTATTTGGTTCTGTTCCTGTTCTCAATTAGTTAATCATGTTCATTCTGTTCACCTGCATTGTATTACTCATCTCGTTTACTCCTTGGTTTCCCTGTCTTTATAAGTCTTCCGTTTCTAGCTGTTCTTTGTGTTGGATTAACGTTACTTTCAATGGTCCTAGTGTGTTGATGTTGATTAAAGACTCCTTACTTCTACTCCTTGTCGTGCACCATTACTACAACCACGACCGCGTGACAATAACATAGTATTGTGCAAGTATCGTGCTATAATATATATATCAACATTTCTGTATTCATTTACGTTTGAGCTGTCTAACAACTGATTAACAATGTAAGGATACAGATAAATGTTCTAATGGGAAGAGATCACAACACTTGTGATATTATGTGCTAATGCACTTTGCCACAAGCCTATCTCATTGCGCACTTAACTGCTGCCCTTTGATTAATGGGCCATACAAGCTACAGTTATATTAGAGGATGTATAGACGTGATACAATACTAATGAGTTTATTCTAGTGGCTCTGAATGTTAGGCCGGTCTTGATTTTTTTCACACTTACCTCTTTATATATACTGTTAGTGTGTATATGATATTTAATTATTTATTCATATTGATATTTGCTGATTTTCACTCATTAAGCACTCAAATTCTTCTGAACACTTCTGATGATCTGCATGACTGGGATATTTCACCGAAAAATGAAAATTATTTTATTTAGTGTGAGTAAATGATGTCAGAATTCTCATTTCTGATTGAACTATTCTTTAAGTTTAATGGGTTGGAGGACAACACATGATATAATTTACATGTTACAGATATGATGAACTGGTAACTGAATAGGATTATTATTATCTTCCATGTAACACACCAAATAAGTATAATGATAGTTGCATGCAACTCTTTCCGAAGCTGGGTGGCCAGACAAACTGCCTGGCAGATGATTATAGGGAATCACACACATTACACACAAATGTTCAATTGTGCAAATGGCATATTAAAACCTACTTTATGACTTTGAGGGCCTCAAGAAAGAAACTATTCATATTCCAGTCAAAAAAGGACAAGTGTCCAATTGTGATGTCACATTTGAAGTATGGATACAGAAAGCACAGTTAGCAGATGGGAAGTCTGTTTAAAGGGCACCCAAAGTCAGACATTCATTCTTTTGATCACTCCTTCATAGATATAGTGTCTGACAATTTAGCGTAAATGAGTAAAATAAGTTTCATTGGCATGTTTGTCCTCTCACATTATATCTGCAGAATGTGACAGGATATTGTTTGGCGCTCAACTAAATGCCTTAAACAAATATACAACTGTCCCAGCAGACTTGGACTCCTTCAGCCCTTAATTGTTAATGCATGAGGAAATGCATTCTGGGTAATAAAGATGTACACCACAGACATGACATAATAATTCTTAAGACCTAAGGGAGGAATGATTTGTGTACAGTTTAGTCAACATTATTCCCCCATCCTGAATTTGTGCTATTTGATTAACTGCTGTGGGTGTAAAAAGGACACTATTTCTCTCTGGAGTCAGTGTCTGTCAGTTGTAAACCCAAGGAGCACTTGTTCGTCTAATTGCTTCTAGAGGAATCACACATCTCAGCCTCCTCCACTTAAGATTTCTAATGGAAGCATTAATGTATTCTGAAAGTATCGGGTGTACAAACAGAATAACTGATACAGATATAGCAACAAAACAGTATATTTTATTCACAGTATACACATAGGAATCCATCATTGCTGAGTGATATAGCTGGCATTAATGCCTTTGATAAGAATGAACTGAAGAATAATCGCTGTGTAGATCCTAGTCGTGGTCATTTATTCCTGATTATTATTGATATTCACCACTTAAGTGATTCAAATGACCAAAGTAATAAAAGTTCATTTACAGTCTTCAGGGATGTTATGACGAATGAGTTAATCATTCATATCTATTCACACTTAAACTTTGCATTGATTCCCTATCTAAATATGGATGCTAATGTGATAAGAGAGGTTTTAAGTTTCACTGAGAATTGAATTGAATCGAATGCTATTATATTATTCAGTGGTTGTATGATATATTAACAGAATTAGGGGAACACCTTTCTTCTATCTACTATCATGCTTATTATATATATTGTAAATGAGACTGCATACACGAATGGAGAGTTTTACACTGAGCATGTTGAACATTAATTTTTAAGATGGTGAACATATTAAAAGCATGATCATTTAAAAACATATTTTTACACCAAGTAAATTATATATGTAATAAATACAAAACCTTTACACAAAATAACAATAAACAACACTTTAACAACATTTATTAATTTTGGTTAGAGGTTTTAAGTTTCACTGAGAATTTAATTGAATCGAATGCTATTATATTATTCAGTGGTTGTATGATATATTAATAGAATTAGGGGAACACCTTTCTTCTATCTACTATCATGCTTATTATATATATTGTAAATGAGACTGCATACACGAATGGAGAGTTTTACACTGAGCATGTTGAACATTAATTTTTAAGATGGTGAACATATTAAAAGCATGATCATTTAAAAACATATTTTTACACCAAGTAAATTATATATGTAATAAATACAAAACCTTTACACAAAATAACAATAAACAACACTTTAACAACATTTATTAATTTTGGTTATGTATAATACATTTTTAACTATCAAAATTTTATAAATTTTTATTGTTTTCTAAAAGGTCATGAAATAACAATGGTCAGTTATAAACGAATATTAGCCTATAAAAATAAATTCTGGAAAAATATAGTTGTTCATTTCTAGTTCATCACACATAATGCATTACATGATGTTAACAGATTGAACTGTATTGTAAAGTATATCCTTTTCTATTGAAACTAAACACATACGATTTGGAAAAGGTGTGAAGTGGCTCTTGTCATTAGTTCACAAACAGCCACACAATAAACTGCAGTCATCTGTGTCATCAACACATTGGATCACGTTTTTGATATTAAACACCATTGACAAGCAAGAGTATTTATAGGGGTAATGCCTGTGTGCGTGGCAATGAACCCAAGGACTGCAAACCATGTTATAGCATAGTGAGAAAGGCTTTAATATGCCTGTTTTCCCTCCCTTCTCCATCCTAATCCAATTGCGAAGAACTGACTTTCCGGCTTCTTGTGGCTAATGGAGTGTCAAATCACACTTCCAGCAGCTAAAAATACATGTATTCAGTACACCCTATGACGAAGAGAACAATCTAATTCAGTTTGGCTGTCTTCATCTCCAGTCAGTGTTAAGGTATGATTCATCTTCCCAGGCTATAGCAGCTTTGCCTAGATGTGTGAGGCGTCAGGGTGGCGAGGATGTCCAGCGCTTTGTATAGAACTGAAGTGAATAAAAGACAGCCGAAGAATTCAACATTTTTCTTTAGAATAAAAAACAAAAAATAATAATAATAATCCAGGATGATCTGGGTGTGATCATATTACTTTTGCTGAGCTTGGTCAAGTGATAATAGTAATCATAAAACAGATTTACAGAGGTAATTTTACAGCAGACTCTACAGTAAGCATCCAGCACAGTGTAAATGGTGTAATACAATTATCGTGAGCTTAAAGACATCATCTAGCTCATATGCTGGAATTTTATTTAAAGTAAAATACTTTAACGATGGCAGCAAGTCAAGCCAACAATGTCAACCAGTTTCCAGAATGAACGAATTTCCATGCTGATTCAGGCTATTTCATGATTTAACAGTTACCCATTTAACTTCTCACGCAGATTTCTTTATCAGTGGGAATATTCAAATGGAATAAAAAAAGTAGAATGAATTAATTACTGTAACCATTACAGTGAATTAAGCTGTACCCATTTTGGAGCTGCTTTGATTTTACATAAAGTGTTTGAGTATTAGTGGTTCGATTCAGAATTGAATTTAAATTCCAGTTCAGTTTCAGAATTTAAAATACGTTTAAAATGTGCTAAAAGGATGCTAAATTGCAAGTCAAGTTTGAATATAAGGAGCTGGAACGAAAGTAGGATGGATGGATGGATGGATGGATGGATGGATGGATGGATGGATGGATGGATGGAATCATCTCCTGATGGATGGATGGATGGATGGATGGATGGATGGATGGATGGATGGATGGATGGATGGATGGATGGATGGATGGATGGATGGATGGATGGATGGATGGATGGTCTGGTGGTGAATAAACGGAAGTCCATGGACCGAATTCGTGACAGAAAAACACAATGCATACTGGTGACCAGTCATTCAACAGGGTCAGTTGACTGAATTGCTTTCAGAACTTTTTTTCCCCAGCAGTTCCCAGAATGTTTTTTTTCCCTTCAGTTTGCATTACAAATTCTGTTAGTCAATGTGGATTCCACTTTGAGAAGATCTTCCCTGAAGGATTAATACCTCGCCCAAACCACATTGCAAAGTGTGGCTCTGTTGTGTAAACGGATCCTGTTCTAACAGAGAGTTAATGTAAATGTCAGTGTCAGTATGTCTCTCGTGCGGTCTGTGACTTTCCAATAAAGTGATATTTTGTGAGCTCTGATCACCACACAGCTCTTTCGTTCATTCTCAGGTTGCTGTAAAGTGCCCCATTAGGATCAGGCATAAACACATCTAGCTGACCAAGCAAACAAAATAACCCATTAAAAGGGGCATTTTCAAAATAATATTACAAGCTTTTAAAAACACCTAATGCGCAGCCAGCAAAAAGAGAATTATGAAAAGATTTTACCTCTCAAATGTCAATACTCTTGCAAACGGTCTTTATATGTTGTATTCCCCACTAATATAAAGTCATTATTTTGTAGTTTAACATTATTGAATTAAATATGTTTTAAAAATAAACTGAAGTCTCTTTTTTTCTTTGCAGTGGGAACTGCCATATTCATAACTAAGAATACATGTAGCTGCCTGCACATATCTGGAAAGGAATCAAATGTTGTTGTTACGGAGCTGACGAGACGAGAGGCATGCGGATCCATTTGCAAAGCTTTATCTTAAACATGGTCAAAACAGGCAAGGGTCAGGCAATGGCACACAGGTATATCGAGGGCAAGACAAAAGTAATCCAAAGCGGGCGTGGTCGATCGGCGTCTAACAGTATCCAGAGGGCTTGACAAGAGGGGTAATCCGATAACATGAGCAATAGTCCAGGCAAGTCTGGTGGCAAGTGGATGGAAGTTCATGGACCGGATTCGTGACAGTTGTTCTGTGTCTGCACAGCATCGTAAGAATTTTAAATGTATTTAAATATTTCCATAAAACAATTGATTATTTATTTTTAAAAACAGTAATTTAATGAATTGAAAAATGAATGAAAAAAAAAATCATCCCCAGATAAATAGCTAAAAATGAGCTAGTAATATTATCTGATTATTTTCAGAAACGTTAACAAGGGCGTATGGTCTTTTCCTTATTAACATCCATCTGAATGGGTGGAGTTTCTAATGAACTTTAATAGTGAGGTCCTGCTTACTGGGATTGACTGCCAAACCCCTCCCATTCTGTCTCCTCAGCATGCTTTTTCACACACAAACATATGCACACACTCTCACACACACGTCCAAACACAGTTACACATTCACAGTCTTGCACGTCTGGACAGAATGATCAATAAAGAGTCACAATCTTCAGACCACCTTACAACAGCCTCACGCAGAGGGGTAAGCAATAAACCTTTTATCACTGTATTAATAATGGCATGATTGTTACCGAAATGTATGTATTTTGTATTTGATATTTGTTTTCTTATCAGATCATGTAGGATCAGATCATAGCACAAATGTTTGGTTAGATTAATGAAGAATTTCATTGATTTTGTTGTACTCTTTTATTGATTGGTATGATATCTCTGAAATCTGCCATATAATGTTACATCTCTACAAAAGAGCAATTTGTGGGCTTGCATCTCAAAATAAATATATGTGTATATAATATGTGACCCTGGACCACAAAACCAGTCTTAAGTCGCTGGGGTATATTTGTAGCAATAGCCAAAAATACATTGTATGGGTCAAAATTATAGATTTTTCTTTTATGCCAAAAAGCATTAGGATATTAAGTAAAGATCATGTTCCATGAAGATATTTTGTAAATTTCCTACCGTAAATGTATCAAAACGTAATGTTTGATTAGTAATATGCATTGCTAAGGACTTAATTTGGATAACTTTAAAGGTGATTTTCTCAATATTTTGATTTTTTTTTTTGCACCCTCAGATCCCAGATTTTCAAATAGTTGTATCTCGACCAAATATTGTCCTATCCTAACAAACCATGCATCAATGAAAAGCTTATTTATTTGGAATAATTGACACTTAAGACTGGTTTTGTGGTCCAGGGTCACATATAGAGTTTAAATAAGCAATTCCATGGTAAGATGTTTTGAATGACAGCACAGAAGCAGTATTAGAATGATGTTAATACTGGATGTCTTTGAGTTCAAAATGCTAACCACTTTCTTTGATCAAATTAGAAACTGAAACCATAATATGGGTTAGGGTAAGAGGCTCCAGGATGATATGAGTACATACTTATATCTGGTTGAGTAGAGTACAAAACTGCATGTGCTCCAGACCATTTTTACAGAAGATAACAAACCTATGATTGACAGAGTGCCTGTGGGCTTGACAGTATGTGGAAGAGTTCTCACAGCTCACTCAAATCTCACAACATGGCACTTTTACATTTTTTTTCCCCAAGCAAATGCTGAAAGTCATTAGTTGGGGAATTCATTTAGAAAGTAACATTTTTATTAACAGTTCCCAGGCTCAACAAATAACCCTCTTCCTCAATTACTCACGGTAAAATGATTTTGTCAGTTAAAAAAAAAAGCTTAATAAAGGCTTAATAATTATGTAATAACATAACATCTAAATTGAAGCATCGTGATTACAAGGTTACATTAAGTTACCTTAAAATTTAAAGCTCACCTCATAATTTTAAATGCACATTTTAACCTTTTATGCACATGTTGGATAAATGATTGCTTGATGTCTAGATTCAAAGCATGACTACATGGTTTTCTAAAGTAATTGCCAATAAAAAGTTAAAGTTTTTTTTCCACTGAATAACATTTTTTTCCTACTTGATCTTCTATTATAAATAGTGTTCAGCTATTAGTTGCATGAGAATCAAGATGGAAATTTGATATATTCATCTTTTTGTCTATAGGTGAGGATGGCAAAAGTGGCAACAGCTTTGGCCGCCGCCTTTATGCTGGCCAGCATAGCAGTCATCATATCTATAGCAGTTGTACAAACTCATAAGAAGACTTATATATCCCGTGGATTAAAGGTAAAATTATGTAATTTGAGCATGCATGATACAAGTGGGAACCTATTAAACTGACTAATAAACTGGGTTCTTTTTAGAGTGTATAAAATTATGAGGCATAAAAGTATAATTGGTGCTTACCAGTCATGTTCAAGAATGGCTTTTCCTTAACTTATTCATTTGTTATTTAAAAATATATAATATTATTTGTTTAATAATATATAATATATGGGTTTCCTATTACTTTTAGTGAAAACAAATACTTTTTTTTTTACAACACTCACCGGAAACCTGTTTCTACACACAAAAACAGTGGATAATCACCATTGATGGAGTTATTTAATTCCAATGTTGCATCCTTAATATTAAGATAGATGATCCTTTTGATGGCTCATAAAGTCAATCCTTGAATATTTTCCCAACGGAAGAATGTGCTTTTATTAGTTTCTTCCAAAAGGGCTTCAGGCATTTAAACATGTCTGTTCTTGAATGCTTGACTCAGTCATGATTTAGACTATGGCAAATTGCTATTCACCAATGCATTTTGCGAAGAGTGCAAATGAATAAGCTCTTTATGGCTTTGCAAGATCTTGAGAATTTGGTGGTGACATGGTTACTGTAACAATGTCTTTCTTCACTTCTGTTGCTCTCTCTCTCGTTCTCTCTCTCTCCAGTATGGTATTGTTTTGGATGCAGGCTCCTCCAGGACCACTGTGTATCTCTATGAGTGGCCTGCCGAGAAAGAAAACAGCACTGGGGTTGTGAGTGAGACCACAAAGTGTCAGGTTGAAGGTACAAATCAACTGACCTAAAACCTCGGAAGGTTTTTGTAAAGACATGGCTTATTCTTTACAGTGAATAGCTCAGAGATATAAGTGGAACTTTCCATGAATTCTGCCCAAGTTGGGTGTCCCATGATGTAAAAAAAATAAAAAAAATAATACTACTAATAATAATAGGATAAATTGTGAAAGCATGTTTTATACATCAAATGTGTGTATGCTGAGATCTTGACCTTCACTATTTAATCACTATTTAACAAATAATACAACATAATACTCTCACAGTTTGCAGGTTGACTGTTCTTTCACAACATTTATTGAAATAGGAAAAGTAAAAAATAAATTGTTCGTATATTAATAATTATTTTAAAAAGATTAAAAAATTATAATAAGTATAGTTCTTTACTACTCTTTTTTACTATTGTTCTTTACTACTCGTTTAACATAGGCAGTGATACAATAATAATGCAACTTAAACATTTTATATATTACAGAAAGTAATGTAATAATAAAATGTGTCTTTTCAAGGCCCTGGAATTTCAGATCTTGGTAAAAATGGGGATCAGGATGAAAAGACATTGAAAAGTTTAAAAGATTGCATAGCAAAGATAACCGAGGTCATTCCTTCCCATCGGCATAACTCGACCCCAGTCTTCCTTGGGGCAACAGCAGGGATGAGGCTTCTACAGTAAGAATGATTTAAACAAATTCCATTCCTTTATTTTTTTTTGGTAATATTTTCTATTTATGTTCTTATCTCTATTGCTATAGGTATCAGTTGAGCCATTTACTGTCATACTGAGAGTTCAGCGTTAGATAATAGAATATAATATAAATAACATAATATTAGATAAAAGACAAATGGCCTTATGCACGTTCAGAGTGTTAAAATTATGTCCAAAGTGTTCAAATTATGTTATTTCTCACATAACAATTTTCAATCAATCAACAAATAAAATATCTAAATATATAGTTACCACAAAGTTAACCTGACAGTGACACGATGCATGCCATATCTTTGCAATATCTTTTTTCTACACAGTATGAAAGATGAGGAGACTTCCAACACTATTCTGAAATACATCAGGAACTACCTTAGCTCTCTTCCTTTCAATTTTCAAAATGCTTCCATTATCTCTGGACAGGAAGAAGGCCTTTATGGCTGGATCACTGTCAACTACCTGAAGGGGAACTTTCTAGAGGTCAGTTCATGGGCAGCTTTACTGTGCAGTGGGGATCTTTTGATTCTTTTTTTTTTTTTTTTGGGATCTAACCAAAATCTCAAGATTTGTTTAGTTACAGTTTCATATTAAATGTATTTAAACAACACAAATGTTTAACCATTACAATACACGATTCTAGTCTCACATTTAGAAGAGAATCTTATCTTAAAGCTACAAGACACATTCAAGGTACAGTCATGACACAATATTGAATCTAAACAAAAAGTAGAGAAAATAGAGCTTTATTGAACTTTTACAATTTTAAACTTTAGTCTGTTTTATAGAAAAATCTCTGGAATGCCTGGGTACACCCTCATGGGGCTGAGACAGTTGGCTCATTGGATTTGGGTGGAGCCTCCACCCAGATTGCCTTTGCCACTTCTGATGATGCCAAAGGTGAAGACATGATTAAGGTTTCACTCTATGGCTATGAATACAACATCTATACTCACAGTTTCCTCTGCTACGGGAAAAATGAAGCTGAGAAGAGAGTTTTGGCCAAACTTGCAAAGGTAGAGTACACTCATGTCATTGTCAAATGAATTCATCTGAATTAGTACTTGTTCTATAAAATATAAATATGTTTTATTTACGATACAGTAGGTAAAACGTTTTAGATCCACGTTGGATTTTTCTTTTAGATTGCATTTGAATTATACCTGTTAGACAGCTTCTTTTTGTTTCACCTACACAAAGACACTGATCGGCAAAATTTGCCTAAAACCTTTCTTCTAAAATCCATTATTGCTGAGAGAGATGCAATTAAGCCCATAGCTTATGCTTAACATTTCCCCAAACAATGTCAATACTTGTACAGACTGCACTGCCATTAGCCATTTAATGTAGGGTTGAAAAAGAGAATGGAATTTCATCATGTTTTTCCTGATTTCTACCAGAAATGTTTATATCAATATTTTCTTTAGATGCATTATATTAAGTATTTCCTAACATAAAACTATCCTAACATTAAAATTGACTAGTTTTAAACACATCAAAGGTGGTCTGTCCCACCCCAGAGGTCGTAATGTTTTCCAATTTATTAAATAGTGTTAAATGCTATTTATATGTAGTGCAAATAGTGGCAGATATTATTTGAACCTCATTGTAGTTGTAGTACATTGTTAAATAGTGTTCAAGAATAACAACATATCCCTTGTATATGATACGTACATCAATGTATGCTGCCTTAATGGGACCTTATCTTTCCCTAACCATATTGAACCTGCTGATCAGTAAATGTGTCATCAAAGGTCCAGGAAGAGGATTTGAGAATGAGCCACAGTTCTGATGTGCACAATATGAGCTTTACGTGTCATGGTCAATGTGCCAGCCCATTCGATTAACAGGATTATTTTGTCATTTTGTCTAGCTCAACCAGATAGGGGATGGGCAGAGCTAGTGTAAATAACCTTTGCCAACAAGATGGGAAATTTTCACTCCAATATTTTTAATGATTAACTATTTTAATGACTAATTAGCTATTATCATTACAAAAAGGTAACACTTTACTTAAAGCCTTTATGTATAATGCATTATAAAATTAGTTTTAATGCATTAATTATGCATTGTAATGCACGTTATAATGCATTGTACAATCGCATGAATAATTGTAACCACAGTTAATACATTATAACACTTATGAATTCATTGTTACACTATGTATTTTAAATTTGGTTGTGATTACTTACGACAAGATATAATGTATTACAGCACACATTTTGAATAATTAAAATACATTATACCCTTTATTAACCTTTTATAATGCATTATAAAGGCTTTAAGTAAAGTCTTATCATTTTGCATAGTTGTCACGATCTCTCTCTCTCTCTCTCTCTCACTCTCTCTCTCTCTCTCTCTCTCTCTCTCTCTCTTTCTTTCCCAGGAATCCACCAGCTGGGCTAATTTGAAGCACCCCTGTTATCCTTCTGGCTACAATATCTCCATGCTTGCAGAGGAGGTTTTTGGCAGTGAATGTACAAAGAATGATCTTCCAACGAAGTATAGCCCAAAGCGATATATTACTTTCTTTGGACAGAGTAACCCTGAACAGTGCAAATTCTTGGTCAGGAGTATCTTTGAACTGACATCCTGCCAGGGAACTGAAAACTGTTCCTTTGATGGAGTTTATCAACCACCACTCAGTGGAGACTTCATGGTAGGCATTTTTCTTAGTTAAGCTACACACTGTAGCAGAAATAGTGGTAATGCTTTAGATTAGGGAATACATATTCACTGAGTTTTCACTCAATAAATTCCTAGCTGCTTATTAATACTTAGTAAGGTAGTTGTTACGTTTAGGTTTTGGGTAGGATTAAGGGATCTAAAATATGGTCATGCAGAATAAGGAATTAGTCATTAGTGCTAGTAATATGCATACTAAACAGCTAGTCAATAGTGAGAATTGAAAGTGTTACTGAGATAGTTCACCCAAAAATGAAAATCCTGTCATTATTTACTCAACCTCATGTCATTCCAAACTTGTATGCTTTTATTTTGCCTGTAGAATGCAAAAAGAGAATTTTGAAAAATCTGATTATTTTGAAGGACTTCAAATTCACCATAAAAGAAGAGCATTTGACAAGTATACTATATTCCAAGGCTTTGGAAGCCATTTGGTAGCTTTGTGCAATCTCAGTGATGTAATAATGCAGCTCTCAAATCAAATGGGCACCTTTATGGTTAAACCTCAATAGTGTCAAATGTCATTAATTTCTTGCATGTTATTGTGACCAAACATTATGACATTTTTGCTTAGGCTTATGCAGGCTTCTACTGGACTGCCTGGGCTCTTAAAGTGGAGGGCTCCAAAAGTATGGAGACATTCAACACAAACATGAAACTGTTATGCTCAAAGGACTGGAAAACTGTGAGTATTGACCAGCTGCATAATCATGACTGGCAGGAAAATATAGACTGGGAGAAATTATTCTTTGTGTAGATTTGATTGATGTGTAAAATCAATAAAGCTACCTTTTAATGTCCCCCCGACCCCCTTTAGCTCAAGACATCCATCAAAGACATCAAAGACATCCATCTGAAGTCCTACTGCTACTCTGCAAATTATGTGCACAGCATTCTTGCAGATGGTTACAAGTTCAACACAGACAACTGGAAAAATCTAAATTTTCAGAAAGAGGTATATTTCATGTTTAGCATGAGATTAAAAAGATTAAGATTTTTGGACTATTCGCAATTTCTAGCAGGATTCTGACAAAGGCCAAATGTATTATACTGTTTATTGGTTTACAAACTAACTAATCTCATTACAAAGAAACATACTCGTTTACTAACGGAACCTCAGTTCCCTGAGATACGGGAACGAGTACTGCGTTTACTAAGACTGAAGCCTTTTTCAATCACGCAGTTTAACTACACGGCCATTGGTTTGTGCAGTGTATTATTAAAAACGAACCAATGGCTCGGCAGCGGAGTTGCATGAGCCTATGGCGACACAGCCCGCCAATTTGGGCAGGGCATCTGGCTATATAAGCGTGCACTTCGCCGAGGTTACGTTAGTAACCGAGTACATTTCCTATCGATACCTCACTCGTACTGCGTCTGCTAAGACGCTTTGGGGAAGCAGTATAATCCCGCCGTGCTATGTTAGAGGAACGACCAATGCTTGAACTTGCCTTGAGCACCAAGGGCCCAGAGGGACCAAGTAATTGCAGGGAAGCCCCACAGGAAGTGATAGGGCCAAACTCACAGAGGTCGGCCCGGCGCTAAGTAATCGCTCCAAGAAAAATCGTTACAGCCTCGGAACCCAGTGGGGGCCAAGAGCGTACAGAGAAGGCAAACGCCTGATTTAGCACTGGTTTTAGCAGAGTAAGTCCATTTAAGCAGAAAGGACCCGAGCCTGTAAAGCTGGGAAATCCAGATTATAAAACCTGGTAAATGTGGATGGCGAGGCCCAGCCGGCCACTGCACAAATTTCTGCAATGGAAACTCTGCTAGACCATGGGGCATTGAAGGCCCAAAGAAGAGTACGCTAACTTGATAGCGTCAATTATCCATTTGGAAAGTCTCTGCTTCGTGACCGGAGACCCTCTGGTGCGGTCACCAAAGCATACAAAAAGCTGATCTGACAGCCTGAATGTGGCGGAACGCTCAATGTATATTCTCAATGCCCTGACAGGGCAGAGTAGATTTAACTCTTGGTCCTGCCCGAAGGAGGAAGCGCCGAAAGAGCTATCACCTGTGCTCTGAACGGAGTCGAGAGCACTTTAGGTGCATAACCATGCCTCGGCTTCAGGACAACCTTGGAGTCGTTGGGCCCGGATTTGAGGCAGGTAGGGCTCACTGAGAGCGCCTGCAGATCTCCCATACGCTGTACTGATGCTAATGCCAGTAGCAGAGTGGTTTTTAGCGTCAGGGGATGAAGGTCAACGGACTGTAGCGGCTCCAAAGGAGGGGGCTGGCCAGCTCTAGGAGCGTGTGAGGCTGCTATGGCTGCTACATAGACCTTGAGCGTGGAAGGGAAACGATCCTTATCCAACAGCTCCTGCAGGAAGGACAATATCAGAGATATGCCGCAGGAAATTGGGTCTGTGCCGATTTGGTGCTCTAGCCTGAGATATTGTGTTTAGAACGCTTTCGGGGAGGCCAGAGGTGCAGAGCCCATAGCTCGGGCTGGGGGTGCCATATCGTTCTGTTCGCCTGAGAGAGGAGGTCTCGTCTCAGGGGGATGGGCCACGGGACTGCTAGAAGCAGCTGAGACAGCTCTGCAAACCAGTGTTGGGTCCTCCAGAGCGGGGCCACCAACAGAACCTTGTGTTTCTGCTCCTTGATTCGCCTGATTACCTGTGGGATCGGGGCAATCGGGGGAAAAGCGTAAAGGAGGAGGTTGGGCCAGTCATGGGCCAACGCATTCTTGTCCTTCGAAAAGTAAATTGGGCAGTGAGAGTTGTCTTCTGATGCGAAGAGGTCGACCTCTACCTTGCTGAAGATCTCCCAGATTCTTTAAACCGTATGTGGGTGGAGCATCCACTCTTCTGAGGGGATGTTGCTCCGAGATAGCATGTCACCTCCTTGGTTCAACCTGCCCAGCACACCCGTGTTGGAAGCGTCTGTCGAGACCACCTTCCTTCTGCAGAACATTCCCTGTAGTAAGCCACGTGCCATCCACCGAGTCTTTCCAAGGGGCCAGAGCTGCTATGCATGCCCGGTCCACCTTGACACGAAGGCGTCCGAGACGCCAGGCGTGGGACGGAACTTGCGGTTTCAGCCAGCACTGAAGGGGCCACATGCGAAGCAGGCCCAGCTGAAGTACCGGAGACGCGGAGGCCATGAGGCCCAGCATCTTCTGAAATGCCTTGAGACGGCGAGGGGCTCCAACTTTGAATGAGGCCACGAGCTGCTGAATAGCCAG
>NW_015549579.1:64185-74435 GCF_001515605.1 Sinocyclocheilus anshuiensis
TAGGTGTCTTTCAGATTCAGCGAAAATAACCAGTCCCCTGGGCACACTTGCGAGAGGATCTGTTTCAATGTAATCATCCTGAACAGCCGTTTCATGAGGGCTTGGTTCAGGTGCCTGAGATCGAGGATGGGCCTTAGATTTCCATCCTTTTTGGGGACAAGGAAATAGCGGCCTTGGAAGCCTGACTCGCTTTGAGCTGGGGGAACCGTTTTTACGGCTCCTATCGCCAGCAAATTCATCACCTCGGAGCGCAGGACGTGTGCGTCTTTGCTCTAAACCGAGGTGGGAACCACGCCGCTGAATCGCGGGGGTCTTCGAGCAAACAGCATTCTCTTTTAATCGGCCTAAAAAGATCAAACCACTCATTAGAACAGGAGTATAGTGTAAACACTCTATAGGAGTGTAAACACTCAGGCAGATCAAAAGTGCTGCGCGCATTCTCTCAGATCCGCTCGTGGCGGACGAGGGGAGGGGCGGGGCCGCCTTCATTGAAGAAGATGAGCCACGAGCAAAGCAGAGCGAGACATGAACTCTCATAGTGAGAGCGATCTGTCTCAGCGAGCGAAGCCTCAGCGTGGCCCAGGCGAGAGGTTAATTCAAATACGAAGCTGTCAGCAATATTGAATCATTGGTGACAGCGTTCTGCTCTGATCGTCATAGAAGGATTGCACCGCTCGACAACGGGAGACGCCGATCCTCACGTGTAAACACACTGGCGGATCAAAGAGCTGCATGGAGAGTGATGCACGTGGGGGCTTTTCCGGCGTTAAATCACTCATGCCTGATCGCTCATCCCCGCGAGTTCGCCCTTTCTTCCTCTGAGTAACTGGGAGGAGAGAAACACAAGAGCGGGGGAGGCGGGGCCCAGCGACGCACGCACAAATGCGAAGCTGCCAGCGTTCTGCTTTGATCTGTATGGGAGGATTAAACCGCTCGGTGTAACGAGGGGCGCTGATCCTCACGTGTAACACACACTGGCAGATCAAGCACGCATGATGTGTGCCAGCATGAAATTGCTCAAGCCTGATCACTCAACCCGCAAGCTCGCCGTTGCTTCCTCCGAGGTAACTGGGAGGAGAGAAACATGAGAGCGGGGAGGCTGGGCCGTCTTCGGCGAACGAACAGGGACAGACTGCTTTCATGGTAAAAGCAGCCCGTCTCTGTGAGCTCAGTCATAGCGACACACCCATAAATTCGAAGCTGTCAGTGACAGCGTTCTGCTTCGATCAACCTAGGAAGATAGTGCCGCTCGATGTAACGAGGGGCGCTGATCTTCATGTGTAAGCGACATCAGTGTAATCAACGCGCAGCGGGGAGAGTGAGCACGCAGGCTCTGTGTCGGCGTGAGATTGCTCAGACCCGGTTGCTTAGTTCCCAGACTTCGCTGTTTCTCTATCCGAGGCTCGCTGAGAGAGGAGAAATGGGAGAGCGGGGCTGCCTCATTGAAGGCGGTCCAGGAGCGGAAAAGAGCGAGACTCATGCTCTGAGTGAGCATTCTTTCTCAGTGAGCGTGCAGCTCACTGCCCTTCTGCGGCGGATCAAAGTGCAGTGGGGAGAGCGAGCACGCAGGTACAGTGCCGGCATGCGATCGCTCAGACCCGGTTGCTTAGTTCCTTGACTCCGCTGTTTCTTTCTCCGAGGATCGCTGAAAGAGGATAAACGGGAGAGTGGGGCTGCCTTCAATGAAGGCCGTCCGCGAGTGGAGAAGAGCAGGACTCATGCTCTCAGCGAGAGCATTCCATTTCAGTGAAGTGCAGTCTCTGCATGGTGGCTGCCCAGTCAGGCGACGCACTCACTGCTCTTCTGCATCGTGCAAGATTCTGTGTACAAGCCACACTCGCAGCGCGACATTTGCAACAACGTCGCTAGAAATTTTGGTCTTTTAGAACTTACCTCTTAGAAATAAGCTCTTTTAGGCTCGCCGGATGGCGGCAGGGGATCAGCTTGGTCCGCTGCTGCTGCTGCGACGCTGAAGGTGGCAGAGAAGCGGCGAATCAGCCGAGCAGAGGGTCGCTGGTTCAGCTTGATTCGCTGCGAAGGCGATTCTACGGCGAGAGGCTTCGAGTCTCGTAGGTCAGCGAAGAACTTAGTTGTCGCTGAAGGAGAAGAAATCTGAGGATTTCGAAGTACACACTTATATAGCCAGATACCCCACCCAAATTGTGTCGCCATAGGCTCGTGCAGCTCTGCTTTCCCCAAAGCGTCTTAGCAGACACAGTACGAGTGAAGTATCGATAGGGAACTCAGTACTGCTTTTAACCAGATATATATCAAAAGAGGAAAATATGTCATATGTCATTGATATTATCAATCTGCATTCAAAGCATTTTCATATGCCGACACACATCCACTTGTTTTCTTTCTTTTTAGTTCTGACATTAATACGGCTTCATGAACAAAGGAGAAGAGTAAACCTTTGTACCATCAGATTATGCAATAGAAGCCTATTAAATGAATATTCCATGTTCAATACAAGTTAAGCTCTATCAACAGCATTTTAGTATAATGTTGATTACCACAAAAAATTTATTTCAAAAATCTGGTTTACAGTAAAGCATTTACAATGGAAGTGCATGGGCAGTTCAAACTTCTTATAGCCACAAAGTGAAATAATTGTTTACTAACCATTTCTGTGCAATATGAAATATATAGATTACATACATATATACATATACAGTGGTGGCCAAAATTATTAGAACACCTGACAGATCTGAAAATATTGACCATTTTTTTGGCCTTCAAAATATTATTTCATTTCATAATGTTCATGAAACATGCAGATGGTTGCTCTGAGCACAACAAAAATCAGATGAAGTGAGTCGCACTGTTTTTATCCACTTTAAACTTGAATATTTGGTATGTCCACCTTTTGCAGCAATTACAGCAGCACATCTCTCTGGCATAGTGTCAATATATTTCCTGAGAACTTCAACACTATGTTATCCCATGCCTTCTGCAACTGAAGCCAAAGGCTTTCTTTTGAATGTACAATAGATCTGTCCAGTTTATTTTCCAACTTGCCCCAAATTTGATGGGGTTGAGGTCTGGACTTTGAGGGGGCCAGTCCATCATTTTCAGTGGTCCAGCAGATTCCTTCCGTCGCAGGTCGTTTCGAAAATAGTTCGTTTAAGGGGTATTTTAATGGCCAATTCAACAAAAACAACTGAAACCTCTTAAATATACTGTGTTCTAATAATTTTGTATGTTTTGCACTGTATACATATTACAACATTGCAAACATTGCACATAAGACACTAAAACTAAATTTAGTACATTTACAAATAATTACAAAGAAATGGCAAGTCACACAATAAATTAAACATGATTATTTACAGTGTGTAATAAACCAGGAATAATCCTTTAAATGTCTTTTCACAGTAAATGCATTTCTTAGCACCTGATTTTTGAGGAACACACATCAAATCTAGTAGCCTATGTGCTGTATCAGTGCATGAATGTCAAATATCTACCAATGATATTCTCTCCCCCTCCAGCAAATCAGTTCTGTCTATCAAAATTCTGGAGTGAACTGGACCTCTCCATACTGTATGTCTCTTTGTGTTTCACAGGTAAATAAGACCAGTATAGCCTGGTCCCTGGGCTACATGCTTGCACTTTCCAACATGATCCCAGCCGAAGGGAAAATCATCAAGCTACCCATAAACAACGTCCTCTTCACTGGGCTCCTCCTGCTGTTCTCTGCTTTGACAATTATCACCCTCACGTACCTCGTCATTGCGCTGGTGCGCTTTTGTTATTGAGGTTTTTATACTGAGTTCTCGTCTATACTGCACTGAGTTCTCGTCTGTAGGTCAAGTGTCCCACTTAGGGAGGTTTTGTAAACCAGGAGAGATGCTGATGTGTCAATGCAGATGTACCTGCTAAAGAAAGATTTTAATTTTAGATCCTGAAGGTCTTGAAGGTCCAGCGGTGCTAAGCTTAAAAAGAAGACACCTGATGAGAACACCAAATGTGTTTAAAACCTGTATTTAATGTCATTCTATCCAAAAAGGCAGTGTACAGGTCTTTTTAGTCCAGGAATGCAGTAGCAAAGTCTTGTACTGTGGATTTGAATGAAAACACTGAAGACAAAGAAAAAAATTTAGCATATTTACAGTAAATATATCTACTAGGTCATGACAATGTTTTGATTGTGTATTGTATCTAATGTTTGTCTCATTCAAATGCATCATCCCTTATGTATCGTACATGTGTATTTCTGCATGTGCTTTTCAGCACACATTGTCTTTGGATGAAATATGTCATAGTACTCTAAATAAATGTTATGATTGTTAATGATGTGAGGACTGGTGATTATGTATTTCAACTGATGATCTAGGCATTTGGCATTTAATGCTATTAAAGTAAGTAAAATGAATTCTAAGGACACTTTTTATATAGACAAGTCAAGTCATCTTTATTTATATAGTGCTTTATACAACACAGAGTGTGTCATAGCAGCTTTACAGTGTTAAACAGGAAAATAATGTTTCAACAATGCAATCAAAATTCAATTATGCTGTAAAGCAGCTCTATAAAGAGAACAATAGAAAACAGTCAATTTTCCAGTTAAAGTCAGTTCAGCATTGATTCATTAATGTCATCGTCCAGCTCAGTTCAGTTCTCTTCCAAAAGTGTTTGTACAAAGGGAAAAGTCAACAGTGGAAAGGGACCCAAACTCCATTGGTGACAGAAATGGAGAAGAAGGGGGGGAACCTTAGGAGAAACCAGGCAAAACAAGTATATAATAAATATATTCTATATAGATCTGAAAAATCTATTCATTTTAAACATAAAAATCAAAATTCCTTTATTGGAGACTAGGAATGATTGTAATATGTTTTCTTTGGAGTAAGACAAAGGATGGCAAGTCAAAGAAACATTTTAAACAAATGTATATAGAGCATACCGTCTCAGGTTACTTATGTAACCATGGTTCCCTGAGTAGGGAACGAGACACTGCGTCCTCTAGGGGTCGCTAGCAGTTCGAAGTTCCCATGAAAGGGAAATATGTACATGCGTTTGATTTTATTAGATGTAATTCAGCCATAATATTATTGAAAATGTAAAACAAGTATAAAAGTATCCATAAAGGTTTTCAAATCCGAAGTGTTTTATTGTTTATTGAAATATTACAGAATTATTTAAAATTCAGTAAATGTGAGGCTATTTTGCAAATAAACAAATACAGTTGTTCACATATTCTGCAGCTTCCTTCTTTGCCGATTTGGAGGTGTTGTTGGCTTTGATCTTTGTTTTTTGTTGGTTTTTTTTCATTGAGGCTCCACTAGGTTTTCTTCTTTTTCTTCTTCCAAACAAGATTCATGTGTGATATTAGAGAGAGAGACTAGTAACAATATTGCTCAATGTACTCGCCTGGTTCCCAATCATCTCCTATTTCTGTAACTCACCATTCTCCCAGAAGAGGACAGTATAGTCCTAAAATATATCCTCAAGGTACATTAAATCATTTCTAGACGTACTCTTTATGGATAGTGAAACAAAATGTGAAAAAAAAATAATTGAATAATACAACTGGTATAAATCATTTTCTTTGTAAAATTTAAGTGAAACAGTTTTACAAAGCCCTACATTTCTTCCTCTATTTCACCAAAGTAACTGTTATTGTTAGTACTCTGAAATGATAATTTATTTATATGGGATCTTCAAACAATGTTTTTCTTTTTAGATGACAGTGGAGGTTAACACCAAGTTCCCACAGAAATGTTTTCACTACATTAACTGTAGCTGTAACTTCTTTGATGGAAATTAGTTACCACAGTAAATTTAATTGTCTTCTGAGGATTTTGTTTACACAAAAATTAAATGAAGATCACATACAACATTTGTGCATCAGCAATACACCGTAAACTCTAGAAGCGCCCAGCCCAGGACAATAAATCTCCTCAGTATGTTTTTTTTTTTTTTTTTAAGTCTCTTCTCATGTTACACAGCACATTGTTACATTCATCCTGGCAACAAAACGAACACTACAACAATATTAGAAAACCGCTGCTACTATTACTGCATTACTACACTCTCAGAAAAAAATGTCCAAAAATTGTACCTTTAGTAGTATAGCAATTAGGGCAATGCCCGCAAAGGGACACCTTTGTACCTTCTTTACCCCTAAATGGTGCTTTTTTTTTTTTACCATAAGAGTACATATTACTACTTTAAGGGAACATATTATTACTCTGAAATACTAATATGCACCCTTTAGGGGTAAAGAATTTACAAAGGTGCCCCTTTGAGGGCACTGCCCCAGTGACAATCTGTTATACCCCTAAAGGTAAAATCTTTGCACTTTTTATGACAGTGCAGCCGATAAGTGAGACGCAATATGGTACCAGATGCATTTGTATGAAAGGGCAAGTCAGCGGTGTGATATGAGAGCCATAAGAGATGCTTTTGCCTCAGATACCTGGATGAGAGGTCTGTTATTCAGCATTGCTATTGACAACGGTCATTATCGTGGCATAACAAACCTCGGAATGTCGCAACTGACCAGTCAGAATCAAGCTTTTCAGACAATGTAAAATGAAATATGTATACACGCATACGAGACAAAATGTTCCATGCCTACTGGCACTGGCATCCAGATGTTGATGTCAAAACTGGTATTTAATCTGGAGTCCATTTAGAGGTATTTTAATAAGATTACCAGGTGTTTTGAAACTAAAACCAAATAATCATACCTCACAGGGAGATTCGGTTATTGTCTGTATAACATAACACCTTTTGCACCAAACCCTTTTGCACTAAACCTATGCCAGAAAGCTGTGTGTTTTTCACCATACTAGCCGATTTCCTTTTTTGAACAAAAGGAAACCCTGGGCACTTACAAGCTGGCAAGGGCAAAAGGTTTTTATTCTGGCAATCCTTCCAAATGGTTTGTTGGCATGGAGATGGTGTTTAATTGCAGGTTGCAGTATTGTTGACACCAGAATGCTAAAAGCTCCTGCAATTGTCCAACTCTGGTCCTTCCTGTGTGGACAATACACTATTTGTAGTGCATTGTCTGGTTTATAAATGCCTGCAACTCAGTCTCATTCATTTGTGTTCTCTAATCTTGCCTATGTGTATGTCTTTGATTTCTTGCCAGTTTTTGAATGGGCAGATTTCTCTTATGTTTTCAGATCAAAGAACATTCAACAATGATAAAGCCACTTTTATATTTTAATGCACGTCAGTGGTTCCAGTAATTTTGCAGGCCCTGTTTGTATGTATTTATGTTGTTGTTGTGTTTGTGTTGGATTATGATAGCTGGCATGACTTTTCTACAAGATTAGAAAAATAAAACTGTTTATGCCAGATTTGCCACAGATTTATGGCCACAGGATATTACCATCCCTAAAGCTGTCTCTTAAAGCTTGAACATTAACGTGAAGTATAATACAACCAATACAATAAAACCAATACATTACTGTTATTTTACAGTAATGAAGTCTATTACATAGATGAAGAATTTGCAGGTGAGGATTAAACGTTTAGCGTTTTTTTTTTTAGAACTTATGCTGTAACATCTGTTAAATGTGACTCATTGCTGAACCTCTTGAATTCACTTGTAAGAAGGGAACTATGTTTGAAAATATCTTTGCCATCTGGTATAGGGAACCAGTTCGCCAGTTACTGCCTGGCTGACTTAATCACTCCTGAGAGAGCAGTATTTCCTACTGATAACTTTAAATATCGCTGTCCCAGATCCCCAAGAACATCAGACTTATTTCATTCATATAAAAACTTTCATTTTTATTTATTTAAAATCATTAGCTGTTCAAATTTCCTGCTGGAAAAGATGCAGTACTAATGAAAAAATTATAAGTGTATATAAGTAACTCAGTGTTCTTTAAGTACCAGCATATACTACATATACTGCTGTGTGTGTGTGTGTGTGTGTGTGTGTGTGTGTGTGTGCGTGTGTGTTAATAAATTAATCATAAATTGAGATTTGACTCTGACTCACACAACATTATCTAGAAGTCATTTCTGCAACGCCTGTTAATCAGAGGCAGCCAATGAGCAGTGAGCAGTGAATGAGCATGGCAGAGTGAGATAGCCACAAAGGGAATTAGAATTGATTGTCTAAGGAAGTTGTGACATTGTAATAATGGCTTCTCAAATTGACATGGAGCAAGAGAACCTGCACACTATTTGTTAAGATTTTGGAGCCCAAAATAATGGCATGAGAACATTGTTATGTGTGGTCTCTCTGTATCACCTTACTGAGCTTTTATCACATTTTATGCATGCACAGTAACGTGATTGAGGCATTTTCAGAAATTTCAGTGTGACAAGGAACTTTTGAAGAAAAAAAAAAAACGCTAAGATAAGGAGTTTTTCAGAAAGAAAACATATTAAATATATCCAGAATAATGTGAATGTAGCAAGCCCTGCTAAAAATCTGTGATTAACTCAGTTGTCAGCACCCTTCTGTGATTATGAAATCTCCTTTCAAGGCAGCTGCAGCTGTTTGCAATTATTTCAATCAGAATCCTCACAGTTATTAAGGGAAAAAACATTAAGGTTAAAGTTACATTAAGTATTATCCTTCCCTCTGGTCAGTGGCAGACCATAGAGTCCATAGGTCACATAGGGCAGCAAAAACCCCCACACACAGCTCTCACACACATTTACACTCCACTTCATCCAAAAACCAGTAAAATTACAAATACTAAAATGCAAGCAAATCTGTCACAATTACTAACATACAGTACATCTAAACAGATGCTATTGTAATTTGTTTATTCAAAAACATTTTCAGTCAAGATTGAATCATATCAGCTAAAATACAAATAGAGGAAACTATAGCTGACCACCAAGGCAACATAAAATAAAAATACATTATTTACTTTCTTAACCCTTTAAAACCTGACATGAAATAATAGTCAGAAAAAAACTTTAAAAACACGTTTTAAATGGTGTATTGAACCTATAATATGGTTTATTGAACCTGTAAAAAAGTGCATATGTGTTTTTTGTAAGTATCATTTTCGATACATTAGGCTTTTTAGGCTCATGTAGTATGATAGAGGAAAATATGGAGCTCGTACTTCAATATATATATATACACCAATCATATGACAGAAAGAATGTAGTAGATGTATTTGGGAGTCCTTGAATCACTTTCTGCTTTCAATGAAACATCCAAGCAAAGTACAATTAATTAACAAAATTATGGCAATTTTTGTCATAGATGTTATTAATTAGCCTATCAAATATTTTCAGTCTGCTCTCATTTTGTTATGCTGATAATGTTTTATTTTGTTTATCTAATGCATCGTTTGTGATATGTTTATGTATTTATATAGCTTACTGAAGTTTGGGCCACAAGAGCCTGTTGCTTTTGTTGTTGTTGTTGTTGGTTTATGCTATTTTTCTCTGTTGCTTTTGTGTGTGAATATAAATGACTGCAGCAGACTGTCAGTGACACATTTTCATCCTACACACACAGAGCTGCACATTATATATTTCAGGATGACACTAGTGTCAAAAGCATCTGCTCCATAATAAGAAAGACGCTCCGCTGCTGACACTCTGAGGTAGGACAGACACGGCAGCAGATGGCTGATCTCTTTTTCTTCCTCTCTCTTTCTCTCTCAACCTTTCCCTCACCGTACCTTCCTCCCCCCAAACCATTTGGCTTCTGCATGCAATGGTATCGCAGATCCTCCTGTATGGGTAGAGGGTAACGCTAACCTTTGCACAATGCATGAAAGATCATACATCAAACAGAGTTTTCCCACAGCCGGTATGCTATGGAAGATCCTGCTATGCTGACATTACACTTTTTGTTTAGTCTTAGGGGGCTACAGAGTTTCTCAATGCAAGCATGATTTTTTTATTATTATTATTGTTTTTGTTTTGTTTTGCTATCTATCACAATAAGGAATTTTCCTATAATTAGAGCAATTCAACAGGGAATACAAAATCAATGCAAAATAATAGTTATTTTTTGCCATTCACAGTAAGATGGAATGCAATGGCATCCTAAAATTGAGGTAACAGCTTAAAGTTGAATGAGATGCTGCAAAACCGGTAAGTCATATTGTAAGATTTCCATCTGATCTGAATATATTTGTATACTGTGTTTATATATTTGTATGTTTATATTTATATGAATATATTTGTATATTTGTATTTTTAAGCATAAATATAATAGGTATGTACAATGACAATAATTTCTGTTACAATGTGTTAATATATTATATTTTAAAGGGGTCCTATTATGCTCTTTTACAAAGTCTTGA
>NW_015549579.1:74458-78500 GCF_001515605.1 Sinocyclocheilus anshuiensis
GTTGTAGTCCAAACGAGTCGTTCGTTGTAGTTTTTGAAAAGTGATTTCTCTTAAATAACATATCTCCTTTTGGAGTGGAATTTGAGCTTTGTAACTTTGCAGATCTTTTTTATGCTCAAACAGCAACATTACAGACTAACTAAAGTTGAAAAAGTGAAAAAGCATAATAGGACCCCTTTAAGGCCCCAACACCAAACCTACTCTCAGCCTTTAACCTAACCTTAACATTTCTTGACAATATAAAAATGTAACAGGCAGATAAATGCATAGTAAAAAATTATTTATTACACATACAAATTTTATGATGTGTTTGTCATGTTTAACCCATGGTCCCACAGATAAACAGAAAGACCGACCATAATAATATAACTCACCTAAAATTATATAAATGCATTAAATAAAGGTGATGACATTGAACCATTTTAATTACTTTCATTAATTAAAAACAATATAATCGACCTATTATTACCATGAAGTCAATATTCTATGAACATAATATAGGATTTAAAAACATTTGTATGCTTCTGAATTTTTTCATATGTAAAGTGTCATAACATTTTTAATCAGGTAACATCTCTATCTTTCAGTTGTGTTGAAATTAGTCTCTAAAGTACTTTTGACCTATTCTAAAATATTGTTTTAGGCCTAACTAAATTTGTTCATCATTATCTTATGCTACACCAGCAGTGAATAATCACTGGACTTAACAAATATGGACTTAAATGACTGGATGAGGAAGAGTGATATGTACTGCAGCTAAAGGGGCTCAAAGCACCATCTTTCCCAACTACATCTCAGCATTGAGTGAGTCTTTGTTCTCTGTTGTCATAAGAAGGTGTTAATTCCGATTTCTAATGCAGCTGTCATAAACAAGCTTTCAGCTGCTGGCAGTTTGTTTGTTTCCTTTGTCTTGTTCATGACAGAGAAAGATGTTGTGAAGTAGTTTGACATTCTATATACTCTTTTCATTCAATCAGAAAGTTGCAACTTCTACTTTGTGGACCATGTTAGCTGCGAGGGCATGTGTATGTACTGGACTGATGGCCATTTTAAGACTGTACACACTGTATTTATTTAAATAAATGTTCTGGGTCAATACAAGTTAAAGCTGAAGTGTTTCATTTCTGCAGTAATTGCAAATGAATGTACAAAATCTTCTTTTCTTTTCGGCCATGTCAGCTTATAGGGTTATGTTCATGGTGAGAGCCAGGTTTAGTTATTCGAGCTTAAAAGTAAACAAGATGTTTAAGATTAATTTTTTCTAAAAAGAAAAAAAAAGCTCCAAGCTACCTAAATATTTACTTGATTTAAACCTTTTTCAAAGTAATGCCATTGGTTTCGCAAATGCTGCTGTGTTGTTCAAACAAACATGACAATGCTGCAAACAGAGTAAATGGCTTACTTTGTCAGGATTATGGACCTGTTTTGTTATGTTTTGCCCCTGTTTCTGTTCCTGTGTTCCCTTATTTGGTCATGTTCCTGTCCTCGTTTAGTTAATTAGTCATTTCATGCACCTGTGTTCCCCTGATTGCCCTGTGTTTATAAGTCCCAGTCTGTTCAGTTTGTGGTTGTTTGGTCTACTCATTGTTGAATGTCATCCTTGTGCTCTGTGTCCCAGTGTTGGCTCATTAAAGACTCTCGTTTTGTGAAATGTCCACGTTTCCTCGTTCCCGTGCTCCAGCATTTCGTGACATACTTATAGTTGTCTCTGCATATTAATCTGGGATAGGAAAAGGGATTTTAACATTAAAAAAGGACACACTTCACCTTTAAGCTCTACTGACAGCACTTGTGACATGTCGATTTTCACAGACAGTAATTTTGACTCATCCGTCGACATTTTTGGCTTCTAGCACATAAAGATATTTTCATGGACAAACCGCTTATCCTATTTCTATGATGTACTGTAGACACACAGCAGCTGAAGTGAGAGAGGACAGCTGGGAGCTGCTGGGAAGGAGTTACCCAAATGATCAATTTATTTTCAGTGAGAGGGGCCAGTGAGAGAGTGAGTGCACTCTCAGAAAAAAATAAAAGTGCAAAAATTGTATCTTTAAGGGTACAACAGTTTGTCACTGGGGCAGTACCTTCAAAGGGACATCATTGTACATTCTTTACCCCAAACGGTTCATATTAGTACCATAAGAGTACATATTGCTACCTTGAGGGTACATATTACTACTCTAAGGTACTAATATGCACCATTTAGTGGTAAAGAAAAAAGGTACAAAGGTTTCCCTTTGATGGTACTGCCCAGTGACAAGCTTTTGTACCCCTAAAGGTACGATTTTTGCTAATTTTTTTCAGACAGTGTGAGAGCGAGAACTTCCATAGAATACCGTTTACTTTTTTGTTACACATTTTGGTCTATTTTCTTCCTCCTGGATTAGCCCTTAAAAGTGAAAGTTTGACAGTTAAGCCAGTTTTCTTTTGCTGTGCCCTATTGTCCAAGAATAGCTTGATAAACTGACATTCCAGCGTTGTGTTTTTTAGAAAAACAAGTGACCCATTTATGATGGGGGTCATTTCAGTATACTTGAGTTTACTTCTAAATCCAACTCACTCTCGTGGCAGCTCTAATTATTTTATGTTTTTGTGAACTGGTGGCTAATTTGTACATTTTTTGTTGATTTGCCACTAACAGTTAGGTTTAGGTATGAGGTAGAGGTGGACCTTTATGTTTTTTCAAAAAATCGTAAGTACTGTATGAATTATATTGTCAAAAATCATACAAAACCACCTCAAAATAGTTACATTTCTCATGAGATCAGGTTGGGAAACCCATTTAAATAATTTTACCCAGGCCCAGTCCTACAGGGGTGCTAGAGGCTGCTAAGCACCCTCAAATGCAATCAAAAGCACCCTCAGTTAAAGCTGTATTAATGGCATTTTATTGCAGATTTGGCAATCTATCCAGTGCATTATAGTTTGGGCTCTGGAAATCGATGTCTATTTTAGTGTTTTTTGCAGCGTTGAGCAGTGTAGCTAATCACAGACATATCTGTTGATTTCTGGAATCAGAGGCATTTAAGTTAGAATCCACTCACCACTCAAATTGCCGGAGTTTTTGTTCTGGTATTGTGTTCAGTACGAATCATCTCATTATAACAAAGTGTTGTTGCATTGTGCAGCATAGAGAACTTTATTGATAATAACATATCTTTGTGAGATCGCGATGAACTAAGATGGGTTGTTAAGATGGGCTGTTGGTAAAATGGGCCCAGATCTGCTAAATGAATTGAGCAGATAAGAGAAAAAGGTGGAAAGAACAAACACAATGACAGATAACACCTTACAGTAACACCTGCAACTGCAAAATTTGCAGAGAGAAAAAACTACCATGTCTTCACATGCCATATTTTGACTGTAGACAAGATGTTTGTTGGATCCATTTGGTGTCTTTTTTTTTTAAATGTAATTCTGTTTTGCTTTTATTACTCCTTTATTTTCTTTCCATTATTTCACCAGAAACTGATTTATACGCTTTGTTTTGAGTCATGAAGGCGTAGTCTGTGAAAGTAAGACCCGGGAAAAAAACTACTGAAAAACAATAGCTTTGAGATGTGAACATGTTTTCCCCAAAACATTGTACTTGTCTGAGTAATTCCTCTTCATGGTCTCAGTCTGTCTCCCTGTGTTTGTTGTGCTTGGATCGCTGCCTTGTTGAACAGTGTGATGTCTTTGCCATACTTGTTTGTGTTGTTTGTATTTGCCAATTTAACACACCATGGTGTCAATATGCTTAATTGTTAACAGAAGTACTGAGAGCTTAATGCAAGGCACCTCATTTGCAAGGGTCCTCTAAACCAGTGGTTCCCAACCCTGGTCCTGGAGGCACCCCAACACTGCAGGTTTTGCATGTCTCCTTAATCAAACACACCTGATTCAGATCATCAGCTCATTAGTAGAGACTCCAAGACCTGAAATTGGTGTGTCAGAGAAAGGAGACATGCAAAATGTGTAGTGTTGGGGTGCCTCCAGGACCAGGGTTGGGAACCACTGCTCTAAACCACAGACACAACAACTTTCAGTGTCAAGTTCA
>NW_015549579.1:78649-86707 GCF_001515605.1 Sinocyclocheilus anshuiensis
GGAGCTGTAAAAATATATTGAGATGGTTTTTGGTACTTATACCGCAAATATATATTCTTAAGGACATCAAAACCTCAAATAAAACTCCAGAAAGGTGTACAATATGGGACCTTTAAGTAAAAAAAAAAAACTCCTAAACTATATTCTGTTGAACAATCCTGTTTCCCTTAGATACTACATTAAAAGATGATAAACCATTGACTCGTTTTGTGCTTTTCTAAATGTACTTATTACTTCCTTGCACAACTGCACAGCACAAATAGTTAAAAAGCAGTTCTCCAGTATCCACTTTTTCCCAGTGGTGAGAAACAGGAAGTAGAATGTCCCCCTTGAGACCTAAATTTGAACTGCCTTCTCTCAATCTGCTCAACATTTTGAAATCACAATGAGCTCACGCATTACTCACATGGTGAGGATCACAGTACGAGGATCGTTTGAACTCACAATGAGCTCACGCATTACTCATACTGTGAGGATCACAGTATGAGGATAGTTTGAACTCACAATGAGCTCACGTATTACTCACACTGTGAGGGTCACAGTATGAGTATCGTGTGATGTCACTGTGATCATCGCATGATCTCACGTGTTGACTGGGTGTTGATCAACTCCATCTACATTTTGATTATCATTCTGAATCCAATTTATAGTATTTTTTTCAGCTTTTTGTTTAAAATGTTGTTTATTTCTGTATTTTTTTATTTATGAAACTGAACCACATTCAAGTGTTTATAAAAAAGAATGCATGAAGCTAGAATAAAAGGTTATTGTTTACAAGCAGATATCCTGTTCTTTCTTGTTGATGTCTTGTATGTTCAGATTTTCATATAACAAAATATATACAAATTAATAAATAGGGACATAGTAGTACACTTAAAGTATATGTATGCATATGTAAAGTATGTAGAGGTTTTCAAGGGTCAGTGTGAATAAATCTAGATTTAAATTCAAAGAGAAAAGATAGTCTATGCATGACTTTTGGTTAGTTTCCAAAATGAGGCGATGTGAACATTACAGAGCACTGAACACTCTCATGAAGTATGTTTTATTAATACTCGAAGCTGGAGGGCGCTCTCGCGCAGAATGTCCTAAACTGACTCATAGAAGTAATAACTTATGATGTGCAGGAAATCCCTAATATGGACAAAGGCATCCAGCTATTGCTGTGGCTAAGCTGAGTGCAGACAATACATGCACGATTGCTACAGTACATGGTTTATGTGTGTTTTTCAAGTCATCTCCAGGTAATAAACAATGTATCTAAATAATGCAGTACTAACTGACAGCATTTATTACAGTAGCCTATAGAAACTATAAAATATATTTTCTGCCTTATTCTGTGATAAAAAAATGAAAATGAAAAAGTGTAATATATGAACAAATCATATAATTGCCATTAGGAAAATATAGGAAAAAATATTACAGAATACAAATTATTGGTAATTGTCCAGGGGTGTATTTGATTTCTTAACCAGTTAAGAGATAAGAAAAAAATCCTGTCAGTTAGACCAAAATGATGGCTATGCTCCTACTTACAATGCTTTATATTGTGATTTGAAAACGTGTCTGTGTCATAATTCTGAATGATGGAAACAAAAGTGTGATGCATCACAACAAAAACTTTCAGTGAGAACAGAGAAACAAACTCAGGCTGCTCTGGGGCCTTCAGTGTTTGTTGCAAGAAAAATACCACCTTAAACACACTTTCTTTTCTTTATTATCTTCTTTGTTTGATTACATTTTTTCTTTTGTTATTTTAACATGTAAGTATAATCATTGAATACAATTCAAAGTGTTTTTGAGGCCAGGCATGCTTCTTCATATAAAATGGTTTCTTGTCACAAATGGAATTGGCATGCCATGTTCAGTGACCATGAAATATAGAGACTTCATGTCTTCTGTCTAAAAGACAACTATGAAACATTTGTTGGGTATAAAAGAAGGATTTGCCATAGAAACTAGAATATTCGGATGTCTGCAAAACATGTATTTATGTATTTTGAAAATATGACCCCTGCACAACACAGAATCGCATTATGTACATGATTCAAACTTGTTACTTCTTAAATGTTTGCTTTTTGAGTAACAGAGCCCAAAAGAATGATAAAAGAAGTAAAACATTAAACAATATGATACATTTCAAAGAACTGAATGCAAGAATCTCCCCTTTAGATATTAAATCAGTAGGTTTTTTTTTAACTGTATGTAATGTGCATGTTTTAATTTGTACTCCTATCATGTCTGTGTGATGGCAATGCAATGAACACAACCATGACGTATCAATGCTAAACAAAATTATTTAAAAAAAAAAATTTAAATAATAACTTATTTTTTATATAATATGTAAACTTATTCGCGTATTATATAGCACCAAAAATATAATAATCACTCTAGACTACTTTCATTTTTCACTGTTATTTTCATCACATTCAGAACTGGAACATATTCTTTTAGCCATTGTTCTCTAAAATATGAAAATCAGGTATGCCTGATAAATATTTGCATTGCTATTTGTGTTGCCAAACCCTTAGGGAAACATACTTTGGATGATTCTAAAAATAAATGCAGCAAGAGGGTGTTTGATAAAATTAAACTGATCAGTTGTCATTTTTCCCTGGGGAATAACACTAAAAGGATATTAAACATGCTGCCCTTGCTATTGAGACACAAAATAGATAATTTTCACAAGCTTATTTTATTCTCTGCTATGATAACACAATATACTGAGAACACACACACACACACACACACAATTAAAATAAAGTTATTTTAAAGTTAAAAAGTTAAAGTTATAAAAGAGACAGTTATTAGAGAGAATTTTCACAACTCTTCAGCTTCATCAAAGTTAATGAAAATGAATAATAAAAAAAAACAAATTAATTAAAATTAATTTACTTATGTCAACACTTTTGACATAATCTGAGAATCATTTCTGTGGCAGATGTTAAGGAAATTTAAATGTGTGGGCAGAATCTGCTTCATATTCACATATATTAATTTTGTGTATTGGATAGAACATCTGTGTGATGTGACCCTTACTCTAAAGAGGGATTCTTGACAATTGTTATGTAAAAGAAAAGTGTTCTCCTTACTGCATACTGCACAGTATATAATATATATTGCCTACTATGTTATTGTGAAACAATTCATAGTAAAGAATATCAAATATTTCAGTGAACTTTGGGTTTTGGGTCTTGCATGTCTCCTTAATCAAACACACCTGATTCAGATCATCAGCTCATTAGTAGAGACTCCAAGACCTGAAATTGGTGTGTCAGAGAAAGGAGACATGCAAAATGTGTAGTGTTGGGGTGCCTCCAGGACCAGGGTTGGGAACCACTGCTCTAAACCACAGACACAACAACTTTCAGTGTCAAGTTCAGTCTATTTTGAGGTTCCCTACATAGCCATAGCCAACTTTGCATACACTCACCAGTGGGTAATCAAACACCTTTGATACTTTAGGAGGTGTAAGATTTGTTAAAGATTGTGAAGGTTTTGTTTTATTGGTTTTGGTAGACCCTTACCAAAAAGTAGTATACTTCAAGTTTATTTTATTAAGTATACTTAAGTAAAGGTCAAGTATATTTTTAAGTATACTTTATGTAGTAAGTATACAAATATCAGTGTACTAGTAGTATACTTGTAAGTGTACACTTGAATAAACTTCTTTTTCGTAAGGGGATGTTCTGTGTCTCTGGACCAGCGAGAGGCTGTTGCTTCAGTGGGTTGTTTTCCTAACAGTTTGTTTAGATAATGTGAGTTGCTGAGGGGTTTCATCTCTGACTCACCGTTAATACGCTGACCTGGATTTAAAGATTTCCTTTGTGGAACTGAACTGTTGTTGTTGTAAATATGTTTTATAAATGTGTGGAAAAGAGCCAAATCTCTTTTACAGATCTAAAGCTTGTAACTTTAAATAAAAAGGCATAAACAAGTGATTTGTTTTCTTCAGTATTTTTAATGTACAGTAAAAATCAAGATATATTTATTTGAAAAGAAAAATTCCATTAGATTTTAAGTAATGTTTTCAGGGGGGGAAATGTATCAAAATTAAGGGAGTTTAAGCTTAAAAAAAGAATATCTGGCAAAGGGCTAAGAAAAATAATTCAATTAGAAAACATATATTTTGTCCGATTTCAAAGATTTTTATTTATTTATTATCTATGTTAGTATTTAGTTTTTTTTTTATTCAAGCTCTTTTAAGCTCTGATTGGGGGATTTGAACTCTTGACATCTGGCAAGCAAAATCATGAAAGCTCACTGAGGCTTGTTACCAATGCAAGATAACACAAATGCCAAATGAAAATTAATTTTTTTTCAGGATAAATATCCAGTAGGCAAGATGCAGATTATTATGCTTAACAAATGGAGAGAAGCTGTGATCATGATCACGATTAAAATCTGATTTATCGTGCACCCTACGAGTTTCCATAATTGATTCTGTTATATTTATCACTGTGAAGCTGCTTTGACACAATCTATATTGAATAAAGTGCTATAGAAATAAAGGTGACTTGACTATTTATTTAGACACAAAACTATGAATTCTTGAACAGATTTTTAAGCGTGGCTTAAGTGTCCACAGTATATCTTTTTAACATTTGACCCCTTTACCAAACTACTGCACAGCAAACATGGTGAAGTCCTACATACTGAACCTGGTATCGGCTAGAAATCTGCATGATCTCCTCATGCATAATTATGACCTAGATATCCACTTGCCTTGAAAGAAACATTCACTTTTTTGTGTAAGTTAGTCAAACAGGCTCTAACCTGTTGCAGGTTGTGTGCTACTTCTTAGCCTTGTGAAACTGCACACAAGGCATTCTTTAAACTAAAGCATAATAGAAGTCTTTCACAGGTGCTATCTGCTAAAGTCATAAAAATGTCAGCCAGGAGGGAGAGATCTCACAGTATTGAGAAATGTATTTTCTGTTTAGCATCCAGACAGAGTATATGTGGAAATACATTGCATTTAGGTATCATGGTTTATAGTATTCACGGACATGCACATATTTATGCCTTTTTTATTGAGATTTGAATGTCTGCAAATAGGATTAATATCAAACATATGTTATCAAGTAATATATTTTATAGGCTATATGCATGCATGTTTCCTAAATATACATTTTTCTAAAACTGCATTTTCACTCGAATGTTGTGGAGTAACTATATATTTGTCAGTAGCATAACAGACCAGTGAGTATCCAGTAGCAAACAACTTTTTCTAATGACTAGCGTGACAAAACTGATTAAATAATACATAATATGAAACTATGGTTATGTGTTAAAAGAAATCATCCTTTTAAATATCTTTAGTTAGATTCTTTTTAATAGTAACTTGTACTTTTTCAAAAGAGCTTCACTCTTGTTTGGCTACTTCAGCTTTTAGCTTTTTAAGCTAAGTTCACCTAACACTATTTGTCACAGTCAACAAACGTGCTAATTTTCAGCAGCCTTTTCAAGCTATATTTTACTTTTCACAGTTGTGTGTATAGTTTCGGGATGATTGGTACCTTTTCTAAACCTTAAATGACAGGCTTCACCCAGTTTAGAATGGATCAAGGCTGGGGAAGAAAAATTTGAGAATGCGGCTAAAAACGAGCCAAATACAGTGACATTCTCCAGACCCTGTTTAATCATTCATGTTAAGAATATGATAAGAATTACAATCTTGAATCAAACATTCCATATTCAGGCTGATTAATTCTCCGACATATCTCCGTAAAACTAACAGCTGTGAAAGATCCAGTCTACATTCCAGTCTGACATTGTAGAACCTGAAGTGCACAATGGAATGGACACATATGGAAAATCTCTAGCCTAAAGCCACAAAGTCAATCTTAACCACATATGGAAATGGGTAAAAATGAATCTCAAGCATGTGTATTCAAAATCTAGATCTCTAAAAATATTCACTCATTTAGATGTCCCTACCTTCCATGAAATCCAAACTGTTCTTATTGTTTACAAAGCCTTTTCTCTTTGACATTTATAACTTGCTTGCTGACTTTATTGTATTGTTTGTCTTTACCACTGCCTTCTCTGCTGTGTCTTGCAGGCTTTAAGAGTGTGGTTGAAGTTCAGACTAAAATGTCGGTTTGTGGTGGTCTTCCTGTTTCTCTTCAGTCTATCGGTGGTGATGATATACACCCTTCCTCCCTTCCCATCTGAGCAGAGCAGGCTGAACGTAAGGGGCCACCGCAATAACAAACCCAGCAGGCTGGTTGAGAAGTTGTCTCTGAGACATTATCTTCCAACATCTTCATATGAACACAGCAAAACCTGGAAGAATCCTGAAATGAAAGATTCTGCTAAACATCTCCTGATGGTCAACCATCACCAACTATCATTGTCCTCTGTAAAAACAGCATCAACTGAAAAGCCCACAAAAAGTAAAGCAAAAAAAAAGGAACGATATCTGCAGAACATAAACAAGCGTTCAGTCACAGCATTTGCAGCTGGTGCCAAAAGAGGGCGAGCCGTTAAACTAGGAAATAGCAGCAACTCCAAGCCAACTGTCCATCTTCTTCGCTCCAGACATGACCTAGCATTCCCTCAGTCTGCCAGCATCCAAAGCCTCCGCCCAAACAACAAGACATGCAGGCACAAATGCACTCCAGATGAAGCCAAAGCAAAGAGGCTTGTGGGGCAGTTCTCTGATGCACAGCAGGTGGTAAAACTGAAACAGGCCCCTGGCGAAGCAGGAACACATGAAAGACAAGCAGGGCCCTCTGAGAGGAAGAGGCCCAAATTCGGAGCAGAAACCAAAGACAGAATTCCAGAAGAGGCTGGCATCAAGGATTCAGCCAATGACTGTTGTACGACGGTCTCTGATGAGACTTTCAATGATAACTGGAACCAAACCAAAGCAGTGTCTCTACCCTGGCTCAGTGAGGATGATATAAAAAAGATGGCACTTCTCTCCAGAGGCACTGTGTTGAGTAAATCCAGCCTTCCGGGCCATGGACAAGTGCTTCAGATTGAATTTAGTGAGAAAAAAGACATCTTTGCTCCAGCAGGGGACAATCATATCACACGCTGTGAGACAGGAAGCTGTGCTCTCATAAAACGTCCCAATGACTGGTTTGAGGTGTTCGCCTTTCACCTGGACAGAGTTTTGGGTCTGAACCGGAGCTTGCCCGCAGTGTTGAGAACATTCCACAGTGAGATTCTACCCTACAAGTACATCAATGGATCTCCCAGACCAGTGATATGGTGGGATCCCAGCATCCAGCATCTGTCTGATGCTGAGAACGACCAAAACTCTTTCTCACTCACTTGGCCACAATATCAGATTCTACTTCAGAGCAGGTGTGGTACTCGGGTGCCACTGAACTTTACAACCTGTGTGGGAGTTCATCATTCAGAGTGGGGGCGGCTCGCCTTGTTTGACTTCCTGCTGCAGGTAAGAAGCACTACTAAAATAAATATTTTGTTTCCACAAACTTTTGAGTATAATGTGTTATTATATATTTAATGAGAGTAAACTGCATATGTATATTGCAAATAACACAAAAAATAAGATTATCTTATAACCTAAGTCTTATGTCCTTAGGTCCTAACCCTAAAGCCTCATGCAGACCGGGATGATTATCGTGCGCACTTATCGCCGACGTTTTTCGACGCATCTTTTGTGTTCATACCCAAGCAATTTTCGCTGGCGATAAGCCGAGTGAACGTGCAAATTCACTCCCTGACATTAGATGGCGCCTAATGAAAAACAGAAATACCCCGGTACACATCGAATCCTATTTGATCTGCAATTCCTCTCCATAACAACTCCCTCTTATCGAGATTTTTGTAGTCGCTGTCGCGTTTGTCATAAAGCCCTTTGTGTTCAGACACCAATGAGACCAGCAGCTCTACATTCATCTTGCCTCGATGCTTCTTCTTGGTCTGATTACTTTCTCTTCGTTGTTAGGTATCAATGTGTGCTCGGCAAGACAGTTTTGTGCTTGAGCGCCACCAAGTCGTGTTTTACTGTAACTTCAGCAGCTCCAGGCACCTGAACAAAAGTGCCAATCTCATTGGTCGGCCAGTTTTTAACGCGGC
>NW_015549579.1:86933-93478 GCF_001515605.1 Sinocyclocheilus anshuiensis
GTTGGAGCTAAACTCTGCAGGACACCGGCCCTCCAGGACTGAGTTTGGGCACCTCTGCCCTAATCAAACACTCCTGAACCAGCTAATCGAGGCTTACAAGATCACTTGAATAATCACAGGCTAGGTGAGCTGAAACAGCTTGTAAATATACTTTGCAGGACAGTGGGCCCCAGAAGCAGGGTTGAAGTCCTAGATCTTTTAAAAGATTGGGATATGTAGACCATGAAATCAAAATGGTAACTAATTTAAGTTTAAAAGGTTACTAGGTTATATGACTCTAGTTTATATATATTTAAACAATGTATGTGACCACAGTGGTTAGAAACTCTTCTATGAGTCACAAAATTTAGGGTGCTGCCAAGTTCATAATGGCCTACCTGCCAAGGCTGGTATTTAAAGTAATTCATGTTTTCCATTTTAGCATTGGCATTTTTCCTGCTTAAAATGGACTCTTTTAAAGGTGAAGTGAGTGATTTTAGCATTTTGGGTTTTAAACTTGTTTTCTGAACAGTGCATTTGTCATTGGTTAGACTAGCAGAAAGTCGTGCCTCGAACTCAAAGCATTGGTTGAGCCAAGATTGTTGCGTTGGGTTGGTTGGGATGCTCATTCAGTCAGAGATTTAAACAAACTTAAAACCTACTTTACAATAGGTTTAAAGTTGACAAACTAGACAAATTCAACATGGATTAAGTCTGGAGATTGTGCAGTGAAAGTGTGACATCTGCAGTAAACAGTCACACATGAAACGTTGAGAAAGTCTGTCTGATTCAATTCTCATTAGAGAGTCACCACAGTTCACATCTCTGTTGAAGATTGAGATGAAAAATATCAAAATTCAAACATGTTAAAATAAAATAAGAAAAAACAGCACTGATGAAAGTTTTATTAGACTACATTAATGCAAGTGAATTAGCTGAATTTGTTTGATAATTTACATACAGTATGTTCACAAGCTAAAAGAAAAGCATGAAATCATTAATTGTTTACAACTATATATATATGTGTGTGTGTGTGTGTGTGTGTGTGTTTGGTTTAATATTTGTTATTCAGATATTACATTAGCAAAGGAGAGAGCAATTTAACATGAAAAAATACATACATCACGTTTAAACAGATTTACATAATAAGGCTGCTTTTTTTCTGTTCTTCCTTGTCTCCTTTCTCCTGATAGCTCTTGAAATGATTTTTAATTTAAAAATGCAATCACCGGTGTGAGTTCATGACCTAGTCAACCTAGTTGTTTAAAACAATGATTGTAATTGATAACCAGGCAGTTAATACCCAGCTGAACCACATACAGGTTAAAAATAAAGAAGGGTTGCATCTAATTGAATGTGTGGGTTTGACATGTAATTAATGAAACTGTGACGAATCAGAAAGAGCTTTATTACCAAGTATGTTTACACACACACAATAAATTTGACGACAGGAGCTCCCAGTGCAGAAGAAAGTACGGACATAGTGCAACATACATGATAGTGCAGACATACATAGTCAAGCTCAATAGTTTAATTTGATAGCATATATATATATAATTCATTAGACAAACACTCTTAGTCAGGTTGAAATATGATGTGGACAAAGTTAGCACAGTAACAAAAGTGCTCACCAAGACTTTCATTCACTGTAAATGATTATATCTCTAATTTTGAAGAGCACATGAGGATTGTGATTCAGTATCACCTCATTAGCAGGTTTAGAAGATGTATTTTACACTTTCCTCTTTTTTTCTCTTCTTCACTTTTTGCTCCCCATAGCTGCACTGTTTTTTTTTTTTCTCTTTCAAGAACCATAGTTGTCATGGTGACACTTAATTAAAATTGTGAACATAGGTAATGGAGGAAAATGCATGCATCCTTTCTAATAAGCAGGTTGAAACTTCCTTTGTAATTTTATGATTTTAGGATAATCTTTACAAATGCACAAATCAAATAACACACTGACACTGAATCTTGGCAGTTGCATTAGCTGGTGCTCTTGAAATGTACCATCACTTGTAGTTATAATGGCAATGGCAGTTTTATTTATATAGCACTATTTACTACAACCAGAGTTTTAACCAATGTGCTTTACAACTAAATGACTAAAAACACCAATAACACAATAATAAAATGGTCGCCGTGATTTTGCCAAGTAAGACATGTTCCTGGATCAACATCTTTTGTTGATCCTGGATCAACATTACTGTCCAAAAATACAGACTTAACCCAATCCCTAGCCCTAAACCTAACCTTACCCATAATTTATTCATAAAATCAGGGGGAAATGATAGCTGATTAACAAGGGTGTAGAAGCACCTAATCCTGATTGTAAGCCTAAAACTGGCATTTCCTGAAAAGTTATCTCTCAATTCTAATTGGTTGATTGGAATGATGTTCCTGGATCAACAAGCATGTCAAATCACGCTCACCATAATAAAATATAGAGCAGTAAAACCAAAAGTTACAAAAAAAATAATAATAATAATTTTACACTTGCCTGAAGATATTAAAAGAACAGTTCACCAAAAAATGAAAACATACTCACCTTCAAGCCTTCCAAGATGTAGATGAGTTTTTTCACTGGAACAGATTTGAGAAATTTAGCATTGCAGTACATCACTTTCTCACCAGTGCAGTGAATGGGTGCCATCAGAATGAGAGTTCAAACAGCTGATAAATACATCACAATAATCCACAAGTAATCGACACTCCTAACTCCTATCATGTAATGTCCTGTGAATTGAAAAGTTGCATGTTTATATGAAACAAATCCATCATTATGGCATTTTAACTTAAAACTCTCGCTTATTGCTCACCAAGTTTTAGCAAATTTTATTTTTCTTTAATGTGCTTTCACTCCTTGGAACCTAACCTTGGCTAATCTTTGGCAAATCAGCACTTTGTTCTATGCATTTTACATACAGCACTGCAAAACTTATCTTCCAGCTTGATTAAAAATCAGGCCAAATCGTATATGAAAAAAATGACTTGAAGGCAGACATATTGTAGACTAATGTTGTGTGCCCAAAAGAATGTGTAATTGCAAGTGCTTATGAATCTTCTTCATGAATTTGTTAGAATAATCTGTGTGTGTGAAAACTCTGTACTGTGAAAAAGTGGGAGTATGGATGGCCCATGAATAATACATTAGTTTTTGGAAGAAAAGTCAATAGCTGTAACATGGCCAACAGCTAATAGCTTTGTATTGATTTGGTGAAATTGCTGACTGGGACCTTTGAACACTTGTTCCTCTCTATTCATTTAGCACCTCTGATGGCACTGATGTGAAACCTCACACCCTTAAGCACAGAAGAGTGTGAAGGACACGCTCACTACCACCATGGCAAACACAAGTCCTTCTGTGTGCTGCTCCGAAATGTAGATCAGTGGTTCTCAACTGGTGGGCCACAGGTCTGGCCTGATAGGATCTCAGATGGCAGGAAGTAAGATAATGTAGATAATACAATGCAACTAACCATATAATCATGCAAAGTTATAGGACAGCAAATTAAATATGCTAATCAGCATTTGTTGTGCAGGGAAAAAGCGGCAACACTTTTTATACATTTTGTTTTTTTATATCCAAACCAACCGATTTCATATTGGATTCACTAGTATAAAGACACTTGGTTTGGAAGTGACCTGAGTAAGTGATGCTTCATGCAATGCTACACTATTGACAATGGTTGTGAACCTACTTTGCCAGTGAAATCTTGTTGAAGTTCTGCCTAATGTGTCTGTGCCTTTAAGGTAATTTTTTATCATAATAATACAATTTTATGTGCAAAAAAGTCAATTTTCCATTGTCAAGTTTGGCGATAGTTCAGCTTTCTGTTGGTCAGTATGGCTAATTCAAATGACCAATAGACTAGATTTTGCCCAAAAAAATGATCCAAACAACGGTAAATGTGACCGCTCTTTTAGGCTAGTAAATCACTTAATCTGTTGTTAATTACATTTATAACTCAATTAAAAATTCCTTTTCATTTTAATCTTTTAGTGTTCCAATATTTTCTCTTAACCTTTTAAGAACTTCTTAATTTTCCATGAGTTTTTCAGGCATAGGAATCATAATTTGATTTAAATTAAGCACTGATATGGATGAATATGTGTCATGGCATTTTTATGAGCTCATAAAATGGATTATACTTGTGTGGACAAACAAGGTTAATTATAGATTGGTGGGTTCATTTTTAATTAAATATTTCAGAGATTTTTTTTGCACTGGTCTGTGACAGCAATAAAGATACACTTGCGTAAAAACACACTAATACAATTATGAGGTAATTTTGTCTTCATTTTCAATTTCTTACAGTTTCCATTCATGTCAACTAGAGATTCTGCAACTTCTTGAGAGCACACTGAAAATCTATAGTATCTTTTTCTCTTACTCATTTCCTTTGGCCCTTAGACGTGTGGAGAACTCTGTCTTCAGTAAAGTCTCTGGCAACTGATTGAACTTCAAATTTGACTCCTAGTCTTCATTGAGCATTGAGCATCACTGAGCTTCATTGAGCACACTGGTCTCTCTTTGGATTTTAACTGTAAATGTCCTTGCTTCTATTGCATTTAAAATATTGCCAAATTATATTGCCAAGTTTTACACAAATTGTCAACGGTAGCTCAAGTGCTGCTTTCATTAAAACAAATTCTGAAATTCATGCTATTTTTTACTCAAATTGTTATTCTAAATATGCAAAATATAATTTGTAACTACAGTATTTTTGTTAAAAATGTGCTAAAAATGCTTTTATATCAGTATGTATAAAGACATACAGTATATAAACCCAACATAACACACAACAATGGCAAAGATAATTGCATTGGTTTCTGAACAAAAGGTCACATGATTCAGAATATTCATGGGATGTGACATGTAAATGTCTTCAACAGACATGCTCTGTGGTATTCACCATGGTTCACTAGCAGCATTGGGCTAGAGCATTACGTAAGCGAGGCCTAAGGTTATCACAGTGCTGGCTTTATGAGAAAAGAGTATGATGTGCGGCAAGAACACAATGAGTGTTGACGACTGTCTGCTTCTGATACTGCCAACTGACATCAGCTGTCACAGACACTGAGCTCATGTTAAAAATATTATTTTTAGTATAATATCAGCATGTACACTGGAAAAAAAGATGATACTAAATTTAAGGTTGCAAACAATTTATTTGAGCTACATTTAAAAAAAAAAAATTCAAAGTTAGTCACTACATTTGTTTATTTAAATGTAGCTAAAATAAATTGATTGCAACTTTTGACCTTACTGTTTTTTGTTTGTTTTTTGCATATTTGTCACACTTGAATGATTCAGATTCGTCAAACAAATTGTAATATTTAATATAAAAAGATAACCCAAGTAAACACAAAATGCAGTTTTGAAATAATTTTAATTTATTGGAAAAAGCTGTCCAAACCTGCCTGGCACTGCGTGAAAAAGTAATTGCCCCCTAAATCAAATAACTGGTTGTGCCACCCTTTGCAGCAACAACAACTGCAATCAAGTGTTTGCGATAACTGGCAATGAGTCTTTCACATCACTGTGGAGGAATTTTGGCCCACTCTTCGTTACAGAATTGTTTAAATTCAGCCACATTGGAGGGTTTTCGAGCATGAATGGACTGTTTAAGGTCATGCCACAGCAGTGAATAATTTTTTTCCAGTGTAGACAAACATCTTTTCTAGCTATTTGTAAGGCTTTTTTTTTTTTTTACATAATTGACAAAGAGTTTCATACTGCTGCAAGAGTTTAAAACTCTTGCAACAAATACTAACATTTTTTATTCGGTTAATTTATTTAATAAATAATTTTAAGCTGCATAACCCAAGTGCGCTTGAGCTTGAGGTCAAACTGACGGTCGGACATTCTCCTTCAGGATTTTCTGATAGAGTGCAGAATTTATGTTTCCATCAATTATGGCAAGTGATCCAGGTCCTGAAGCTGCAAAGCAGCCCCAGACTATCACACTACCACCACCATGTTTGACTGCTGGTATGATGTTCTTGGTTTTACGCCAGATGTAACGGGACACACACTTTCCAAAAAGTTCAACTTTTGTCTCATCTGTCCACAGAATATTTGCCCTAAAGTCTTGGGTATAATCAAGATATTTTTTGGCAAATGTGAGACGAGCCTTTGTGTTCTTTTGGTCAGCAGTGACTTTTGCCTTGGAACTCTCCTATGGATGCTGTTTTCGCCCAGTCTCTTTCTTATTGTTGTATCATGAACACTGACCTTAATTGAGTCAAGTGAGACCTGCAGTTCTTTAGATGTTGTTCTGGGTTATTTTATGACCTCCTGGATGAGTCGTCATTGCGCTCTAGGAGTAATTTTGGTAGGCCGGCCACTCCTGGGAAGGTTTGCCACTGTTCCAAGTTTTCTCCATTTGTGGCTAATGACTCTGACCGTGGTTTGCTGGAGTCCCAAAGCCTTAGGAATGGCTTTATAACCCTTTCCAGACTGATACATGTCAACTATTTTGTTTTTCATCTGTTCTTGAATTTCTTTAGATCGCGGCATGATGTGCTGCTCTTTAAGCATGCTTCACTTTGTCAGACAGGTT
>NW_015549579.1:93970-103803 GCF_001515605.1 Sinocyclocheilus anshuiensis
AGACAACAGAGCAGTGGATTTATTGATTTATTTACTGTATATTGCTGCTGCCACACAGATCTAAAATAAACATGAGATTTATTTCCCAGCTGTTTACCTTCAAAGACATAACTGACTGTTTTTGTTACTCGTGTGTGTTTTTAATGTAAACTTGTGTGTGAATGAGAACTTAGTTTAGTACTCACATGCTGTGTGGTGGCCGCTTTCTGTCAATGTGCTTTGGATGTGTGCACTCAGAAAACGTATATCAGAAGTTTAAACTCATATGGTTTAAAACAGATAATTGAATCGGGTATCTTCCGATCATTCGTTTTTTTTTATTTAATATTGAAATCTGAAAAAGGAAAAAACGGCAAATTTTTCGTTTTTCATTTGTTCAAACAAAACGAAAAATCAAGAATTTGGCTTCATTTTTCGATTTGGGCGGGAATGAAACGCCCCTCTCCGCTGATTGGTCAACCAAACATTTAATAGTCCTAAAAAAAATAAGAGTCCTCCACTTCTATGGATTCTTAACGTGTTTATTTCTACTACATTTTATCTCTTTCTCTTCATCAAACAGCCAGATTAACGAATGGCTTGACACAAACCGTATCGAGGCAGAGCCTAGACAGAGCTTTCTTTTGTGTAGGCATACTACAGGCATATCTCATAAATATTCATTTACTTCGCACCTGCACTCACAACTACCTACTAGCCTACATCTTTGGCACACCGCCTGAATTATTATAGCTAACCACCTATTAAAATATGTGTGGCAAAGCTGCGCGATGCACTGCAGTGTGGGGAAAATGTACTGTAGACAAGCGCAGACCACTATTAATTTATGTGAACATAGGTAGTTTTAGACAATAAACTGAGTTTATTTAATTAATATTGAGTATTGGCCAGCTAACTGATGGCATACAAAATTGTTATTTTCTCTGCCAACTAAACCAAAGTCACAGAACCGTTGTGTGACTGACTCGCAGCAGGCGCATAGAGTGCTGAATCATTCCTGAATGAATCAGTCTTTGAAAAACCCATTATTATAGACAACAATGCAATTACCAATTATTATAGACAGCCGCTTGATTTTATTCTTAAATGAATGAATGAAGCATTTTGAATGAATTGATTGAATAAAAGGCTCCTTTATGAACACAGTGACTTACCGCCACCTAGTGGCGATATTACTTTCATAATTCAAGTATAATTTCATTTTATTCATTTTTCTGTATTAAAAATGTTGTATAAAACATTAATCTCATTTCATTATATATTTGTAATTGCTGTGTAAATGCACGTACAGCCGTCTAATCAGCAATAAACTAAATACATCTAAAAGCATCTTCAGACGCAGGTTCTATATCACTGAATACTGATTTAATTGGTAACAGCCTATTGTCATATTATTCTAATTTATTTGATGTAAGAATTTAACATTAATGATGACATACAAAAGGTAAAATAATAATAATAATAATAAATAAATTAAAAAAACTGAAAATCAGTTGCCCCTTATGGGAAAGTTAATTTCTGACACTGATGACACTGGCTTATTGTTCGAAGTGTTATTTCAGTGTTTGGATATGTTCTTTTAATAACTCAAATGAGTTCACCTTCAAATCATGACGTCAAATTCACCTTCACAATCACTGAAACAAGCACTCTGACGAGCAAATAGTCCCATGCCAGTGGGATAACAACATATGATTTCCTACATTTCTAGAAAGTGCTCTATGAATAAAACTCAAAAAAGACTACACAAAGTCATTTCTTTTCATATCTGTCATATTATTTAAGTTCCCCCTTTGTCTAAAACGCAGCATATTGTCTAACACAAAAGTTATGACTGTATGTTCACATAAATTGATAGTGGTCTGTGCTTCACTACAATACCTTCTCCCTGCACTGCAGTGTGTTGCACAGCTTTGCCACACAGATTTTGATAGTTAGCTATAATAGATCAGGAGGTGTGCCAAAGGACCAAAGGCTCTGCCTCGGTACGGTTTGTGTCAAGCCATTCATTAATCTGGTTGTTTGATGAAGAGAAAGAGATAAAATGTAGTAGAAATAAACATGTTAAGAATCAATAGAAGCGGAGTACCTAATCAGGGTATTTTGTATGCCATCAGTTAGCTGGCCAATACTCAATATTAATTAAATAAACTCTAAAACTACCTATGTTCACATAAATTAATAGTGGTCTGCGCTTGTCGCGCAGTTTTGCCACACATATTTTAATAGGTGGTTAGCTATAATAATTCAGGCGGTGTGCCAAAGATGTAGGCTAGTAGGTAGTTGTGAGTGCAGGTGCGAAGTAAATTAATATTTATGAGATAAACTAATATTTCATGGGTAGGTTGCATAATTTATGCCTAAACAAAAGAAAGCTCTGTCTAGGCTCTGCCTCGATACGGTTTGTGTCAAGCCATTCGTTAATCTGGCTGTTTGATGAAGAGAAAGAGATAAAATGTAGTAGAAATAAACACGTTAAGAATCCATAGAAGCGGTGGACTCTTACTATGTTTTTTTTAGGACTATTATTCGTTTTTGAACGTAAAGACGAAAAATTAAGCCAAATTCTTGATTTTTCATTTTGTTTGAACAAATGAAAAATGAAAAATGTGCCGTTTTTTCATTTTTCAGATTTCAATATTAAATTAAAAAACGAATGACCGGAGGATACCCTGATTTAATTATACACAGTTCTTTCATGATTTAACAGGAGGGGGCAATTAATTTTTCACGTAGGGTCAGGTAGGTTTGGACAGCTTTTTTTTCCCTTAATAAATGAAAACATCATTTAAAAACTACATTTTGTATTTACTTGCATTATCCTTGTGTAATATTAAAATTTGTTTGATGATCTGAATCTTTCCCATGAAACAAAACAGATGTTTTGCAGAATGTTCAAGGTGCTCTTTTCCATACAATAACTAATGCTGATTTACACTTTAAATTTCCTATATAAATAAATCATTCATTCATGTAAGTATGTGGTATTAAAAAATAAAGTATTACTGTAGAGTATATAGTTTATAAAAATTACATGAACACACCAAAATGTATGTTTTTGATTTGAATCTTCCTCTCTACCCTAGTTCTCAAATCGCTTTTGCACTTGCATCTTGTCAGATTTAACAAAAAATGAGACAAGCACCATAAAATGTAAAAAGTAAATGATGGCAAAATATTCATCTTCAGTTGTACTGAGATCAGACCCGGTTCACTTTACAGTGTGAAATATAGCAGTGGTGTGTCAGCATGGCCTGTGGAGTTTGAGAGGGAGGGAAGGTGTTCTAACTGGGAATGAGCTGGTAAAACCTATACTTACTGCAGCACAGGATCACATCTCACCTTAACTTCTCACTCACAGTGTGGTCCCAGCACACATAGAAACCAAAGAGGAGTAATGTTGTTAAATGTTATGAGAAAAGATCAACCACAATATTACCACTGTAATCTCTTAAGACTCTCTGCACTGCAAGTTTAGTTGCTTGCCTTGATAAAGGAAAATTGAGTTTGAAAACTGTTTATACACTATGGTTAGTGTGTAATCCTGAGTATTTAGGTTTCGCAATTTTACACTGTACATTGCATTCATATTCTTATTTACATATTTATGAGGTCAATAACACTGATTATACAAGTATAGTGTGAGATGTAAATATATAACCACTATGTAACATTGCTGGCATGAAACGTACAAGGACAATGGCATAGAGAACCCAATTACAGTTTATTTACAATTGTAAAGACAAGCTAAACTTAATTCTAGACATGAAACAAAACATCAGCATGAATTATGGGCTTGACTGAACAAACAATGACATGGAACAGCTAAATATACTTCAATGCAGAACAAAGTAACAAAATGGGGGCTTAAAAACAAGATTATGGGGTAATCACATGATGTAAACAACTAATGACAAAACGGAACTGCTAAACAAAATAAACATGAACCAATGAGAGAACAGAATTAATAACAAGACAGCGAGACAATGAACCAATAAAAACATGACGTGAGCAATAGAAGGTCACATGATGTGAAACAGGAACCACATGACTAAACCCAAAGTAGAAGACCTGCCATAAAAAACATGACTAGGTCTGAACTGAAATCATGAAACATGTACAAAAGACAAGTTGTTCAAACTAACCTTTCAACATTACCAAGGTTTATACTTTAAGTGGTTTTAAAAGATGTGGTTTGAAAGCCTATTTGTGAATGTCTATTGAATGTCTACTGAATTCAGTTATTTTTTAAACGTGCTTAATTTGTTGTTTTCTCCAGGTGAATGACAGACTAGACCGGTCTTGCTGTGGTTTCAGACCAGACCCATCAGAACTCTGTGTAGAAAACCTGCTGCATGTCAAATGTGGAAACCCAAAGGATTTAAATCTGGTGCACATCCTGGTAAAGGAAATATTGGTGATATTTGTCAGATTATACAATAATAACTTATCAATACTGGACATCCAACATCCTCATTCTAGTTAGTCCAACCATCAGAGTCCATCACATTACCTCCCAGTTGTAGAGAAAAATGGTCCCATATTTTATAGAACTGAAATGGTTTGTTATTAAAAAAAGACATTGATAAGACCAGTACTCCATTTGACTTTGAAGAGAGTAAACATGCAAAATCGATGACACTTTGCCTTCAGTGAAACTTGAAGCAGCTGCTTTTTTTCATCAAGTTGTATTGACTCACCTCATGACAAGGTCACATAGCTGGCAAGTATTCGTTTTCTACAAGTAGAGTGTAGAACATTTTTCCCCTTCATTCTGCTTTCCAATATCAAAAGTAATAACTTTCCAACAGCTCTCAAGATCTATGTGAAGTGAGCTCACACTCAAACTGTGAGTTAGAAACCCAACTAAATTAAGTGATGCAGCTAAAACGAGTCAAGGCAATGAGCTTCCATGGGAGCCTTTAGATTGGTTCTGTTGTCATTATCTGATAGTGTCCAGAGAGCTGGAGAAATGGAGCTCCAATGTGGTTGTGTTTTAGGTTTTTGGAGACAGTCTGCAAAAGTCATCAGTTTTAATATCGCTTGCCCACAAAATCATTCCACAATTTTAGAAATCTCTCACTGTCGCTTAGAAAAAAACCTACAGAGCACACTGCAACCAGTATAATTCATACAGACTCTCTCTTTTGTTAACCCTAACCCTGATATTAAACACGAATGTGAACTGTAAAACAAAAGTTATATTTTATGCCAGTCTGGATTTTCAATAGTAGGCAAGATGTTTCAGTCTTACAAGTCATGACTCATGACTTTTGTACACACTTGTATATACTTTTGGCACAATTATGTGATTGGAAATATAATTCAACAAAATCTGAAAAGAGGTTTAGCATTTGGTATCAGGTGCCAATTTTTTATCTAATGAAATGCAATTCGAAATTTTTTGAAGTGTAACTTAAAGGGTTAGTTTACCCAGAAATGAAAATTCTGTCATACCCTCGTTTTGTTCCAAATCCATAAGGCTTTCGTTCATCTTCAAAACACAAATTAAGGACTTTGTAAACGCCGTCTAAAAGTTGTCTAAAGGGACACGAGACATGGACAGATTTAATTTAACACATTAATTTAGCTCAAATGTGTTTGCTTGACCCAAAGAACCAATGACGTTTGTTTTCGTGTGTCACACAAGCATGCTTGAGCTTCGGCAAGAACCAAAGAGATTTGTACTCATGTGTCAAGCAAGTAGCTGAGCTTCCATTTACTGCATACTGTTTGACGTGTTCTATGTATGTGCTTTGATCAATGTATATATCTGAGTAAATTAAATCTGTTCATCATATAAAATTCTGAGTATCTTTGGAAGAGTTCTATAGATTACTTTTACATGGATTACATGGATTCATTTGGATTACTTTTACAATGTTCTGTATAAACTTTTTTTTATTTAATTTTGACAAAATATCTTCATTAGAGTTTCGAAAATAAACAAAAGTCCTACGCGTTTGAAATGACATGATAAGCTAACTTATGACAGAATTTTCATTTTTGGGTGAACTAACCATTTAAATGTCCAAAAAATCTTCGAAATACTTTAGAACCACTGTACATAATATAAATACACATGAATCTACTCAAAATAAGATGTATATTATAACTTCAATTTATAGGTGCAGAAGACAGAACCATCCAGATTGGTTTTTATTGACAATGCAGGAAGACCTCATCAACCACAAGACAACCTCAACTTTAGACTGGTTGAAGGTATTGATGAGTAAGTATTAGTAAATGTGAATATTTATCCAGACTTATACTATCTATACTATTTTATACTGGTCTAATGGTTAAAAATGTGGACTGTCAACTGTTGTAAATTTGAACCATTACTTCATAACATTGTGCATTTGAATAAAACACTTGTTGACCCAAGTCTATTAGGGTAAAAGTGCCAACTAAATTAGAATTAGACAAATTTATTTACAAATACAAATTTCAGAATAAGGATGCTGTTTTTAAGGAAATAAGACTGATTGATATGTACAAAACAGTTAGCGTAACGTGTATTTGTTGATTGGCAGCTTTCCAGAGCGGGCCGTTTCAGTGCTGCAATCAGGGTGTCTGGAGAAGATGCTCCTTCGTTCCCTGTCTGTAGATCGGGAATTCTGGGTGAGCAGAGGAGAGGCGTCCGGACTCAAATCTATCATCCGGCACATAGAACAAAGAGCCAAGGCCCTCCTGAAGCATATACAAGAAAAGAAACTGCGCCTTAACAGATATCTATAACTCTCCAATGAAGAGATTCCCTTATATTGAAAAAACAAAACAAAAACAATTACTGAATTCTCAGAAGACACAAAAGGTTTATGGAAATTCTTTGCTTTGATTTGAATTGTTCAGACTCATTTATGTCAGTGTCTGAAAGTCTGTTTTGTTGTGCTGTTTAGAAAGTCATGCACAATATGCAAGAAAGCTAAAATGAGAGGAGGCAGTGCATTTACATGGATTTTTGAGTCAATTTCTCTAATCAGGGTTGACAATCCTTGAACTGTGATTAAGTGATGCTCTCAGTGTCTGAGAGAAGACATTCCAGATGGTCATTTGCAAAGCAGGACTCATGCAGAGGCCCATCACTGTGAAGAGACTTGCGCTATGTCCTTACCAGATGCAATACAATAAGATTTCAACAACAAGCAATTTGTCTTTCTATGCTGAATGTTAATGTGCTGTCGACGGCACTCAGTTACAGCCAATTAGAAGATATTTAATATTTAATGTACAGTTATGAGGAGTGGGATCTTGGTCTAATGATATTTCATAGTGGGTGAATTGTCACACAATTAGACACCAAATAATCAACTAAATCTGTCACTTATTTGTTTTGTGGTCACAACTGCATTGGACAAAACCAGCACTTACATGGAAGAAATGAAGCTTTGTCAAGTCTTTCCGTGGTGCATTCAGGAAGAATAACTGCAGCTGTGAATTCGATATGAAGCTAAGCTAATGAAGCTTCTAAACTATTTTTCTTGTACAGTGTCCTTGAAATGGCAAAACAAGAGAATTGTGGTGTACAAGCTAAATCTTTAATGAAGGCTGCTATACTAGAATAGATGCTGAGGACTATGAAACTATGGTGTGGAGTGAAACTGAGCCCTCTCCATGTAACTCCTGCTGGGCTCCTACAGGGAACTCGGTGCCCAAAGGCACAGTTATGCATGAAATTGCTGAGTCTGTATTTGTGGTGTCATATGTAGAGTTGTCATACATGATTCTAGACTTTCGACTCTATCTTATAGGCCACACACTGTACACACACTGCAGTTAAATATGGTTGTCACTCTCTTCTTCTGAGAAACAATAATTTAGAATTGTGGTTCTAAACCTTTTTGGATCCAAGGCCCCTATTGTCAGTAACAATGTTCAAAGGCCCCATGACTTCTGCAGTTTGTGATTTACTGGACAAGAATAAAGATTTATTTATTATTATTATTTTAATATGTTTTGATACCTGATTTCTACCCAATTCCTATCAAATCATCTACCTGATTTACAAATCCAATTTTTACCTGATATTTTTTTCTCTTAATTTCAGAGCTCTGCATAACTAGAATATATTCATTTAAAATGCCCATGCATGCAATTATTCATTTTAATAATTTACATGACTTTTCCAGTAAATCAGGCTACCTTATATATCCAGGTTTATCTAGATAGTGGGAACCCTGCTGCTTCTTTTTCAAAAATCAAACTGAAGAAGAGTTTGAAGAAAAGTTGCTATGGCTAATTTTAATGCTTTTTTTTAACATTTTAAGTCATCTTGAGGTCCCCTTTGGAAGTTTGCTGAGACCCCTTAGTGGGCCTCGGTCCTCTGGTTTACAGTTGCTTATTTAGACAATTCAACCATATTTATATGCAGTCATTATATACTCCCAAAACGTTGTGTGTGCGTGGCCTTTTTGTTGAATAAACTGAATTTCGGTGTTTTGACTGAGTTTTCATCACCCACTCCCACTAGTTTATGCATAATTAAAAAGTCATTATCTTTGGAAATGTATGACTGCAACTTTGGAACATTGATTGTTCTAATTACTTGCTGAATTTGGAATTTTCTCTTGAATAATTGTGCTCATCTAAGATTTATGAGATTTATTTCAAGACTAGTCGAAAAGCTCAATCAAATGAAGAATTACAAGTATCTGACAGCTTATTTATTTTTCATAAATCAACGCTCAAATCACATTTTGTGAGTTTGCACTTTTGAGTTTGTCTTTGTTCGAACACAAATGCAAACTGCAAAATGCAGCTATCATTTCCAGAAATCAAATGAATAAAGAGGAGAAGAGTTTAGAGAGGCTATATCGAGCCCATCTGTTCATGAGTTGATCTCGTCACTTCCTATAAGCCTCATACTGATCACACATTTGGAGATTAGGAGCATGCCGAGGGAGAAAAATAAATGATATCAGCGAAACATTAAATCTCCCTTTCATCCAGTTTAAATTCCCACAGGTCTCATTTACATTTGCCTAATGTGGGCCAGAGACTCCTGCCTGTGTTCTGCTTCCAATTTCACTTCAAAGTACTCTGACTGCTTCTTTTTAAACTTAGGAAGGGAGCTCACCAAACAGATTTGTAACCCCATTGAACATAAGACTTGTTTAGCATAAATGCTGAATGCACAGATACTTTATATCCTTGATTAACTGTATAATATTTAAAAACTGCAGTAAATTTTAGTATATTGTAGTGCTGGACAACAATTAATCACGATTAATCACATCCAAAATAAACGTTTTTGTGTACATAATATATGTGTACACACATGCATGAATATATTTAAGAAAAATATGTTATGTTTATATATTAAATATGTTTATATAATATACATTTTATATAATATAAATATTTTCTAAATATATACCGTATGTGTGTGTCTTTATATATACATAATAAATATACACAGTACACACACATACTTTATGTACACAAACACTTTTATTTTGGATGCGATTAATCGCGATTAATTTGAAAGATGGGTAAAACATAAGTACTTGTAGCCTCATAAGGGAGAACATCACTGGCTTTTAACTATGTACAAACAAAACATCACTCTAAAATCCTCAGAAATTCACATTTTTGTGTAAAGGATGAAAGTATAGCATTTCATCTCTGCAATTAACAAATAAATGAATGATTAATTTCCTTAAAGAACATTTGCTTCATCAGAATGACTGCACAGTACTGTGCTACTTCAATTAATAAATCCCTACCATAATAATTAAAGCCTGTCTGTTAAAGGGGTCCTATTATGCTCTTTTACAAAGTCTTGATTTTGTTTTGGGGGTGTACTAGAACAGGCTCTCATACTAGGTTGT
>NW_015549579.1:103913-109443 GCF_001515605.1 Sinocyclocheilus anshuiensis
CAGTCTGGCATGAACGGCTCGAATAGTTCCTGTATCAAATGAAGGCCCGCCTTCTGAAATACGAAATGTGCTGTGATTGGTTAGCTGGGCTAGTGTGTGTTGTGATTGGCAGCACTCGGCGCCTGGTCGGGCAATGTCACGCCCCTTACCATAGCCGCCTGCCAGCTTCAGTGTAAATATTGCGTCAAAATCTAATCAATTTGAGCGCGATTTAAACCCGGATAATTGTAACCACTCGTTCGTCTGCCTTGGCAAAGCTAGCATGTCTCCGACATTGTGATAACACTCGTTGCCTTCTCTAGTGCAGCTCAACCAGGTCTCGTCCCATTCGTCGGTATTTGTGATATCACAAATCCTGGCAAATATGCGTTGTAGTCCAAACGAGTCGTTTGTTGTAGTTTTTGAAAAGTGATTTCTGTTAAATAAAATATCTCCTTTTGAAGTGGACTTTGAGCTTTGTAACTTTGCAGATCTTTTTTATGCTCAAACAGCAACATTACAGACTAACTAAAGTTGAAAAAGTGAAAAAGCATAATATGACCCCTTTAAATATTTCATAATATAATTGCTGTTAATCGACTGGATTTTCCAAAGACCATAAACGTTCTTGCTCCTTTCAAGTCCATGGTTTTGCAATTTATAAATAAGTGCAACTTGATCGTAGTTGTCTAACAAGGTCAGGATAAAAAAAGGCTGAAATATAAAACTACAAGCTCTCTCATCATTAGGCAAGAGATGAGTGGATCGAGCCATTATTGCTGGACCATGTAAGAGGGTTTCTCAGAAAACTGAGAGAAGCAAAAATCTCTGCCATGTGTTACCTCTGGCCTGCATCCATTTTTATAGAAACATAATTTTAATTAATCATAACCATGGGAGTGATTAAACTAAGTGTAATTAGAAATAAAGAGAAAGAGAGAGAATGGGACAGAAACACAAAAGAGAAAGAGAATGTATGCAGTTCTGCAGATGATTTCTAACCTCTGTTTATAAATGTTTCTGTTGACAAGTGAGCACATAACGCATTCTTCCCCTTGAGCATAGATAAAAGCATCATCCATGCCTCACAGTAAAACTATAGCTGTGTGTCTTCACATATTTCTGTGTGATATAGCTATCCGAGTGATAAAAGTGATATTTTATTAGACCAATTTGTCAACTTACCTCAAAAACCATGTGACAGTATTACCCAGGCCATGGTGCCTTTCTACTCTTTTATTGTCACAGTTTATTAACTCTCCAATCCTCAATAATCATCACTTGTTTTATGGCTAATTACTATTAGTCATACTAAGGACACCAATGAACCATTAATGGGATAGTTCACTGTAAATAATAATAATAATAATAAAATAAAACAAAATAAAAATTCTGTCATCATTTACTCACCCTCATGTCATTCCAAACCAAACCTGTTTTTCTTTCTTCTTCTCTTTTTTTTCCTATATAAGAAAGAAAATGACATGAAGGAGGGTAAATGATTACAGAATTTTCATTTTTGGGTGAACTATCCCTCTAAGTGTTACATTTTGGCACACAACTCCCATTCTTTAAGTTCTACAGACATAAATTATATCTCACTTTTATGTATTTATTGTTGCTTGATGGAAGATCAAACAGACAAACAATAATCTCAGAGACTTGCTGAAGAGGGACTGAAGAGGGACACAAGTCATACTATATAGTTAGCAGAACATTACAGAAACTAGAGGACAGCCTTTTGACTCCGCTTAACCACCTACTCTAGTAATTGCATAGCAATGCCTTGATATCCACCACCAGCATTGTTGCCATCAAGTTTTGCAAGGGAATGCAAATCTCACTTTTTAAAGAATGTAAAATTCTAGTTAGTTGGAACTAGGAAATCTCTGAAAATCTATAATGACCACTTACACATTGTGTAAACTGTAAATGTGCAAATGTCTACAGAGCCTTACAAAAGTAAGGCTCTTAGCAGTGCATGTGGAATATTTGCCTTTCTGTTCCTTGTCCCTGCCATTGGAACTTGGATTTCTGCCATAGATAAATACAATCATGCATATGGAAAAATTCAAATAAATAATTGATGGTTTCGGCTACATCAGCTTTGAGAGTGTGTATTCCTGGGGAACAAAAAGTTTTTTTTTGTTTTTTTTTCACAAGCAGTACAGCTCATTAAGTCTTAGACTCATTGCTCTCTGGAAAGAATTAACTAATTCTCTTTCATTTGCCAACTTCAAAATCAACCACTGCACTGGCAAAGCAGTTATTTTCCTATTATTCAAGACAGTGTAACATTTGTGTGTAGATACCACATATTATTTATATAACGTATCTTTGTAAATAATGTAGTTCACAATATAATTTATATTTATGGTTTTCACAGTAACATAAAGCAACACAACTGTTTTTAACATTGACAATAATAAGAACTGTTCCTTGAGCCCCAATCAGCATATTAGAATGATTTCTGAAGGATCATGTGACACTGAAGACTGGAGTAATGATGCTGAAAATTCAGTTTTGCCGCAGGAATAATATACATTTAAAAATATATTAATGGCATAGTTCAACCAAAAATGAAAATTCTGTCATTAATTATCTTACTAAATATCTTAATTTGTGTTCCGAAGATGAACGAAGGTCTTACAGGTTTGGAACGACATGAGTAATCAATGACAGAATTTTCATTTTTAGGTGAACTATCCCTTTAAAATATATATAAAAACGGTTATTTAAATTGTAATAATATTTCACAATGTCACTCTTGGTACTGTTTTTATCATATAAATGCAGCATTACTGAGCATAAAAAAATTCTTTCAAAACAGTAAAAGTACCAACCCCAAACTTTTGAACAGTACTGTAGTGTATATGAGGCTGATTTGATAATGTATGTATATATTTACTGTGTACATGTTTTATATAACTGACTAATGGTATGTGATCAAGAGCTGGTTTCAGAACCCTGAGTGTTCAGTGAGTAGGCCGTTATCTCTGCTGTCTCTTCTTTCCCTGTTGCTGGTGATTTATTTAAGACACGGTTATCCTATTAACCCTCATCTGGAGAGACATCTACCACAGACAGCAGCAGAAAGACTGTCATGATCAGGGTCACGCTACCCTCAACATGTTTCAGAAGACAGCGATGAAAGCTTATTTAAAGAAAAAGCAGGATATAACCATGTCCTTGGAAAAACATTGGGTTTTAATTGATTTGAGACGAATATATATGTTTCAACGGTCTGTCTCTGTCTGACATGCTTTATTATGGAGACCTTTAACATCAACAGTCTATCGTGGCTCATGTTTAGACTGATTTTTGCCAGAATTACATATCTACACAATGTGTACGACTGTCGAGTTATCTAAAGCTCACTATTAGCACACCTAAAAATGAATGCCATTTCAAACCCATTGTTAGTCACTTAGTCAGGTAGCAAGTTAGTTAATTATTTGTATTACTTGATTTGGTGGACTTGCATATTCTTAAGCAGTGAAGTAGATTTATTTTATTAGTAGTAGTAGTAGTAGACCAGACTAGTTTTTTCTCAAGAATTTAATTATTTTATGAGTTTTTTCCCCCTTTCATTATGACATTGGGACAGTTTGTGACAATTTTTTCATGCCGGTAAAACTTTTCAAAATTAATTTTAACACATAAATTACAATCATGCCCATAATAGGTGTATGAATTGCATTTTTTCATGTGCTTTTGAATAAATGAATAGGTCACAACATTGACACTACTAATTTTGCATAATAATACATCCATGCATTTTTAAATTCTAACTTTACAAAGATGTTCCTATTACTTGCCTGTTCAGAAACTATCGTGTGTTGTGCAAGAGCTCTGCCCTCTGCTGAGTCTCTCTGACGCAAATGAGAGTCCTTAAGGTCCTCAACTTAGAGTGTTGCCATGACAATGAGCAGTCAGCTCCAGGCACCCTCTCAGGCTCATTGTGACGATGTGATTGACAGATCCCTCTCGAGGCTGTTGTCTCAGGTGTAAAGATGTGACAGTAACAGGAGAGAGTGTCATTTGGCTGCCCTCTCTCTTTCGTTCTACAGCTTTAATGAGAATTTACACAGCTAGCAAAGGCTCACTTTAAACCTAGACCTCAGACTGAGATAATGTAGAGAATATGAGAGGAAATCTATCACATTCATTATATTCAGGTGTAATTACTAATTGATGGAACTGAGAAACTGTTAGTGTTACTGTTATTGTGGTGTTATGCAGTGGTGTATATGTGTTATTGTCAGCATACTGCAAGCACAAATATGCTAAATAATGATGTCATTTATGATGAAATGCTAATATTTGCATTGTTTTACAGATATTGACACTTTTCTTCTTTCCAATAAATAAATAAATATTATATTATGCAGTATATTATTATATTATATTGATTATTTTGCCTAAGGTAACTGTGTTAAGTTCTGATAATTATCATTATCAGTTCTGATAATTCTGTTCCAAATCCGTATTACTGGAAATCAAAATGATGATTCTTTTTTCTCTCTCCACATTTCCTCATAGGCCCTGTTTACACCTGGTATTAACATGCGTTTTCGTCGATCCGATCACAAGTGGACAAAGGAGACACATTACAGTTCACACCTGGTATTTAAATGTGTCTCTTTTGTCCACTTTCGACCACTTCTGTCCTGATTCCATCGAGGGGAGGGTCTATGGGCGTGTCCCTCTGCTTTCGTCAGAACTACAGTGGGAGGGTTAAACGCACGGTTACATGTGGATGCGCACTAATATTACGTCCAGCTGTTTGTGTTTTTATCAAACGAAGATGCTCCACAACGTGCCGTGCATGTTTATGAATGGGCTTTTTCAGTTATTTCATATACTCGCAAAATGAGACGACGGAAAAAGACGAGGAGAACAGCCGCTGTTGTTTCTGCAGTGTTAGACGCAAGACCTCGCTGAACGATGTGGACTCACGCCAGAAGTCAGGACTCGTGGAAGAATATTGTGCTCGGTACGTTTACTGATGCACACTTTCCAGCAACACGTCACACAATGATTACGTGTTTGGTCAGTAGGAGGAGAGAAGGCGGTCTTTAACAGCTGTTCGAACACATTCAACCACTACACTACAACAGCAATCCGATCGAATGGGCCCATTGTTGGTCTCTTGCAATTTCAAGCTTCAAAAAGAATGCAAAAGCCCTATAAAACCACCATAAAAAAATAATTCATAACACTGTAGTTCTATTCCAAAACTTCTGTCATGTAATGGCTTTTGGTGAGGAACAGGCAGAAATTTAAATCATTATTTACTGAAAATATTTACATCTGCCCTAACTCCCGCTGGCACATTGATGAAACACAGAAGCCGTTCCGGCGGATGACGTAGGACGTCGGCGTTGCGTGATTAGTGACGAACGCGGAGAGAGAACAAAACAAAATGCTGGTCATGAATTCGAAGTACAAACCGAGGATTTGTAAAGAAAAATGTCGTAGGATTTCGATATAAGCCAAGAGGAGACTGGTTTTCCTTTGCTCCTATAAACAAATTCGCAAGACTAGCATA
>NW_015549579.1:109898-114902 GCF_001515605.1 Sinocyclocheilus anshuiensis
CTCTGATGTAAATAAGCGCGGACGAGAAGCACATGGCGGAACATGTGAGAGACGCTCTGGATGAAAGCGCACTTCCACCACTTTCACTCAGATGGCGCTAAACTGCAGAAATAATAATAATAATAATAATAATAATAATAATAATAATAATAATAATACATTTTGGCACACAACTCCCATTCTTTAAGTTCTACAGACATAAATTATATCTCACTTTTATGTATTTATTGTTGCTTGATGGAAGATCAAACAGACAAACAATAATCTCAGAGACTTGCTGAAGAGGGACTGAAGAGGGACACAAGTCATACTATATAGTTAGCAGAACATTACAGAAACTAGAGGACAGCCTTTTGACTCCGCTTAACCACCTACTCTAGTAATTGCATAGCAATGCCTTGATATCCACCACCAGCATTGTTGCCATCAAGTTTTGCAAGGGAATGCAAATCTCACTTTTTTAAAGAATGTAAAATTCTAGTTAGTTGGAACTAGGAAATCTCTGAAAATCTATAATGACCACTTACACATTGTGTAAACTGTAAATGTGCAAATGTCTACAGAGCCTTACAAAAGTAAGGCTCTTAGCAGTGCATGTGGAATATTTGCCTTTCTGTTCCTTGTCCCTGCCATTGGAACTTGGATTTCTGCCATAGATAAATACAATCATGCATATGGAAAAATTCAAATAAATAATTGATGGTTTCGGCTACATCAGCTTTGAGAGTGTGTATTCCTGGGGAACAAAAAGTTTTTTTTTGTTTTTTTTTCACAAGCAGTACAGCTCATTAAGTCTTAGACTCATTGCTCTCTGGAAAGAATTAACTAATTCTCTTTCATTTGCCAACTTCAAAATCAACCACTGCACTGGCAAAGCAGTTATTTTCCTATTATTCAAGACAGTGTAACATTTGTGTGTAGATACCACATATTATTTATATAACGTATCTTTGTAAATAATGTAGTTCACAATATAATTTATATTTATGGTTTTCACAGTAACATAAAGCAACACAACTGTTTTTAACATTGACAATAATAAGAACTGTTCCTTGAGCCCCAATCAGCATATTAGAATGATTTCTGAAGGATCATGTGACACTGAAGACTGGAGTAATGATGCTGAAAATTCAGTTTTGCCGCAGGAATAATATACATTTAAAAATATATTAATGGCATAGTTCAACCAAAAATGAAAATTCTGTCATTAATTATCTTACTAAATATCTTAATTTGTGTTCCGAAGATGAACGAAGGTCTTACAGGTTTGGAACGACATGAGTAATCAATGACAGAATTTTCATTTTTAGGTGAACTATCCCTTTAAAATATATATAAAAACGGTTATTTAAATTGTAATAATATTTCACAATGTCACTCTTGGTACTGTTTTTATCATATAAATGCAGCATTACTGAGCATAAAAAAATTCTTTCAAAACAGTAAAAGTACCAACCCCAAACTTTTGAACAGTACTGTAGTGTATATGAGGCTGATTTGATAATGTATGTATATATTTACTGTGTACATGTTTTATATAACTGACTAATGGTATGTGATCAAGAGCTGGTTTCAGAACCCTGAGTGTTCAGTGAGTAGGCCGTTATCTCTGCTGTCTCTTCTTTCCCTGTTGCTGGTGATTTATTTAAGACACGGTTATCCTATTAACCCTCATCTGGAGAGACATCTACCACAGACAGCAGCAGAAAGACTGTCATGATCAGGGTCACGCTACCCTCAACATGTTTCAGAAGACAGCGATGAAAGCTTATTTAAAGAAAAAGCAGGATATAACCATGTCCTTGGAAAAACATTGGGTTTTAATTGATTTGAGACGAATATATATGTTTCAACGGTCTGTCTCTGTCTGACATGCTTTATTATGGAGACCTTTAACATCAACAGTCTATCGTGGCTCATGTTTAGACTGATTTTTGCCAGAATTACATATCTACACAATGTGTACGACTGTCGAGTTATCTAAAGCTCACTATTAGCACACCTAAAAATGAATGCCATTTCAAACCCATTGTTAGTCACTTAGTCAGGTAGCAAGTTAGTTAATTATTTGTATTACTTGATTTGGTGGACTTGCATATTCTTAAGCAGTGAAGTAGATTTATTTTATTAGTAGTAGTAGTAGTAGACCAGACTAGTTTTTTCTCAAGAATTTAATTATTTTATGAGTTTTTTCCCCCTTTCATTATGACATTGGGACAGTTTGTGACAATTTTTTCATGCCGGTAAAACTTTTCAAAATTAATTTTAACACATAAATTACAATCATGCCCATAATAGGTGTATGAATTGCATTTTTTCATGTGCTTTTGAATAAATGAATAGGTCACAACATTGACACTACTAATTTTGCATAATAATACATCCATGCATTTTTAAATTCTAACTTTACAAAGATGTTCCTATTACTTGCCTGTTCAGAAACTATCGTGTGTTGTGCAAGAGCTCTGCCCTCTGCTGAGTCTCTCTGACGCAAATGAGAGTCCTTAAGGTCCTCAACTTAGAGTGTTGCCATGACAATGAGCAGTCAGCTCCAGGCACCCTCTCAGGCTCATTGTGACGATGTGATTGACAGATCCCTCTCGAGGCTGTTGTCTCAGGTGTAAAGATGTGACAGTAACAGGAGAGAGTGTCATTTGGCTGCCCTCTCTCTTTCGTTCTACAGCTTTAATGAGAATTTACACAGCTAGCAAAGGCTCACTTTAAACCTAGACCTCAGACTGAGATAATGTAGAGAATATGAGAGGAAATCTATCACATTCATTATATTCAGGTGTAATTACTAATTGATGGAACTGAGAAACTGTTAGTGTTACTGTTATTGTGGTGTTATGCAGTGGTGTATATGTGTTATTGTCAGCATACTGCAAGCACAAATATGCTAAATAATGATGTCATTTATGATGAAATGCTAATATTTGCATTGTTTTACAGATATTGACACTTTTCTTCTTTCCAATAAATAAATAAATATTATATTATGCAGTATATTATTATATTATATTGATTATTTTGCCTAAGGTAACTGTGTTAAGTTCTGATAATTATCATTATCAGTTCTGATAATTCTGTTCCAAATCCGTATTACTGGAAATCAAAATGATGATTCTTTTTTCTCTCTCCACATTTCCTCATAGGCCCTGTTTACACCTGGTATTAACATGCGTTTTCGTCGATCCGATCACAAGTGGACAAAGGAGACACATTACAGTTCACACCTGGTATTTAAATGTGTCTCTTTTGTCCACTTTCGACCACTTCTGTCCTGATTCCATCGAGGGGAGGGTCTATGGGCGTGTCCCTCTGCTTTCGTCAGAACTACAGTGGGAGGGTTAAACGCACGGTTACATGTGGATGCGCACTAATATTACGTCCAGCTGTTTGTGTTTTTATCAAACGAAGATGCTCCACAACGTGCCGTGCATGTTTATGAATGGGCTTTTTCAGTTATTTCATATACTCGCAAAATGAGACGACGGAAAAAGACGAGGAGAACAGCCGCTGTTGTTTCTGCAGTGTTAGACGCAAGACCTCGCTGAACGATGTGGACTCACGCCAGAAGTCAGGACTCGTGGAAGAATATTGTGCTCGGTACGTTTACTGATGCACACTTTCCAGCAACACGTCACACAATGATTACGTGTTTGGTCAGTAGGAGGAGAGAAGGCGGTCTTTAACAGCTGTTCGAACACATTCAACCACTACACTACAACAGCAATCCGATCGAATGGGCCCATTGTTGGTCTCTTGCAATTTCAAGCTTCAAAAAGAATGCAAAAGCCCTATAAAACCACCATAAAAAAATAATTCATAACACTGTAGTTCTATTCCAAAACTTCTGTCATGTAATGGCTTTTGGTGAGGAACAGGCAGAAATTTAAATCATTATTTACTGAAAATATTTACATCTGCCCTAACTCCCGCTGGCACATTGATGAAACACAGAAGCCGTTCCGGCGGATGACGTAGGACGTCGGCGTTGCGTGATTAGTGACGAACGCGGAGAGAGAACAAAACAAAATGCTGGTCATGAATTCGAAGTACAAACCGAGGATTTGTAAAGAAAAATGTCGTAGGATTTCGATATAAGCCAAGAGGAGACTGGTTTTCCTTTGCTCCTATAAACAAATTCGCAAGACTAGCATATCTCAGAGGCACGTGCGCGACGCATATGTCCTACGTCATCCGCCCAAACAGCTTCCGCGTACGACAGTCAGCAGAAGTGAGAGAACAGTGTTTATTACATTTGAAATATGGATATTTTTTAGGGATGCACCGATACCGATACTGGTATCGGGCCCGATACTGAGCTCCTGTACTCGTACTCGTTAAAAAGCCACGATACCAAATACCGATAAGTGCCATATTAAGACAATGAAACACCGACAACAGAACAACAGAGAGCAGAATGGAGTTATTAGTGATTAAGGATGTCTACGAAGTAGACTTGTGCCAGTATTCGGTAATGCGATATATCACGGTAATGAATATGCACGATATTGTTATATCGTGGGCTCTTCTAAATACCGTGAATAATTATATATTACAAGTTATTCAGAATTTTGAATGCATTTTAAGAATACTTTTCCCATCAACTGGTCAAAATGCACAACACTGCTGTATGCTGCGTGAAAGACGAGTGCGCACTCTGACGTAAACAAGCGCGGACGAGAAGCACATGGCGGAACATGTGAGAGACACTCTGGATGAAAGCGCACTTTCACTCTCTGACAGCAGATGGCGCTAAACTGCAGAAATAATAATAATTCTAATAATAATAATAATAATAATTCATTTAAATGAAACCCTGTAAACAAAGCAGCTGCTCTACTTTCTGTTTCTGAATCGTGTTTAAATGATTTAAACAGCCATTCAGATTTGTGTATTTGCTATGATGTTCATCACAGCGCCAAATAATAGGCTATTTATTTTCAAACTTTGTTTACATTTGAATCTGGACTACAACATGCCCTAGATATTGTTTGA
>NW_015549579.1:115272-119977 GCF_001515605.1 Sinocyclocheilus anshuiensis
ATGTGAGAAATGTTGAAGGTGTCTGAATAAATTTTGGTTTGACTGTATCTATTTGATAAATTAAGTTAACCAACTAACATTATACATACTCTTTTGGTTTCTGTAACCAATATTTTAAAACGGTACTCGGTATCGGCAAGTACCAAAAATAAAAGTATCGGTATCGGGCGAGTACTGGAAAAAGTGGTATCGTGCATCCCTAATATTTTTCTTACAAAAACGTATTGATTTCCGGAGGCCTTTATTCACGCCCCGGAGCCGTGTGAGGCATGTTTTATTATGGATGCGCGCGCTTTATTTGACGTGTTTTGGACTGTTGAACAGAAACACCTGCCCACTGCAATGATAATGGTAATAATAAAGTCATATACACCTAGGATGCCTTGAGGGTGAGTAAAACACAGGCTAATTTTTTTATTCATTTTTGGGTGAATTAACCTTTTAATGGTGTCTACTGTTGATTTGGGCACCATTGACCTTCATTGTGTGGGCAAAAAGAGTTTTTGGGTGAGCTATCCCTTTAAGTATTAATCTGAGTAAAATGTATTATGTTATCATGTCTGTTCCTCACACAAAGCGATTGTATGAATTCAGAAGCCACTGCAATGATAACGCTTGGAATAGCCAGGACAATTTTTTAAATAACTCAGATTGGATTCGTCTGAAAGAAGAAAGTCATATACATCTAGGTTGCCTCGAGGGTGAGTAAAACACAGGCTAATTTTCATTTTTGGGTGAACTAACCCTTTATCATCACATGCTTGTTTGTGATATTCTTTTACAAACAAGCTCAAGAAATTACATTAAAGAGTGAATAATTGAAACTCAAATGCTGTAAGCTTCACCTTCTCCTCATCTTTAATCAGATGTGTTATTTTCGAAAATAAAGTCAAATGAACTAGCTACATTTCCTTTGTAACATCTTCCTTTGGAAGAACACTACCAATGTATTACACATTAAGAAATTTCACTAATGAATGCCAATTTCTGGTCTTGAACATTATTCGGACAGGGCTTGTTTTCCCTGTGGAGTTTAAGTACATTTTTTGCTTCAAAGACACTTTGCAATTTCAATACCATCTAAAAATGAAATGACTGTATCTGGTTATGACTCATATAACCTCGGTAAAATGATGTAGCAAATTACCTGCTGTTTTTTGTTAACTCCGGTTAACTCAGAGGTCCTATGAGAAATCTAATACAGTCTGTATAGGAATCCCTGTTATTGCGGGACTGTATTATCTATAACAACACTTCTCATTTATTTTGACCTTCTCAAATACAGTAGTTCAGTTTGTAGCCCTAAAACCTGAAAAACAATTAGCATCTTCAGCCATGGGTTCCCTAAGAAGCTCCTACAGGTTTTTAGAATGGCAGATTTTGATTTGAGTAAAATAAGATCTGTCATTAACTTCACATGAAGAGACCTTCTCAATTTATGTTATAAATTTCATAGTCACATTCACCTTGACTTTTGAAGCATGTACAATGTAAATAGAAACAAAATGGACAGCCAGATCAAGGAAACTGTTAAAAACGGCCACTGTAGTGTCAGCATCAACAATCAGCACCTTAATTAACTTCTTCCCTTAATTATGCATATAATGTTGTAATTATATAATCATATTTTATTAGTTTAATGAAGCACGCATCCAGAGCACATGACCTTTTGTAATGGCCACATCCAGACAATCCCAATCCGTTTCAAATCCTATGTGTATAGTTCTTTTAACCTCCTTGAAAAGTATATGCACCACTAAAGAAGCTACATTTCTAACGATTCCTTTAAGAATAGATAGATAAAAACATCATGCCATTTTGTGTTTGGGTTAATGAGTTCAAAGCAAGCTGATGTAATTTGTACTTTATGCCTGAAACCTGGTTTGAATTGGTCTCAACTTGCGGAACACACCACACACACATTCCATCCTTTTCATCGGCTCGTCGCAGTTCAACAGTATCCCCTTCGGCTATACATAACACCTTGATCTGACACTGCCCTACATGGAGACACTCAGCATATTATCAGATTCACTATTCTTTCATGTTCCATTCTGTAGGCAGATACGTCATCCATAAACAAATCTGTCTCTGGAGGGTCACAGTGATTCTGATCTCAAAAATTAAATGGCAATACAATAGCAAGCAGAAGAGAAAATGGGTTATTACAGAGAGAAGAGTATTATTCAACTGTCCTCCAATAGAACAGTATAGCATTATAAATGCTTAGTATCAGATAGTGTTGTCAAACATACCGACCACGATACCATTTGGTAGTGAAATTTTAAAAACATCGATTTCCCGCTAACATTTGAGCGTTGTTGAGCAGATTGTTACACAGCGCTGACTGGTCACCGTGTTCACGCGCTCAACAGATATGACTGTGATTGGCAACAATGATCATCCCTTCACGCTCTTCACCGAGCGCTTATCAGCGAATGACATATCCGCTGATAGGCACTGCTTTCAAACGCTCTCGTGCAGGGACGTACACAGACATTTTGAGGGGCAGGGGCTCAAGTGGAAAAAAGGGCACTTCTCATTTTTATTTAAATTTTTTTTCTAAACAAAACATTAAATAGACCTATATTAACACAACTCTGACTTACTTACCAATTTAATTTAATTCCCTCACACTCACCCAATTGTTTCATGTCGTTTCATTTTTCAACAGATGTCTATAAAATAATCAGTTCACATAGAGACCATGGTCTTCTTTAGCATTCACTAATTTTATTAATGCCTGATTTGCATATCAATGTGGCGATTCCAATAAAGTTATTAATTTTACTGTATTCAGCTGTCGTTTCTCCATTAAAGGGTTCATTCACCCAAAAATGAAAATTAGCCTGTGTTTTACTAACCCTCAAAGCATCCTAGGTGTAGATGACTTTCTTCTTTCAGACGAATCCAATCGGAGTTATATTAAAAATTGTCCTGGCCCCTCCAAGCCTTACAATGGGGATAAGCGGGTGCTTGTTGTCAATAGTCCAGAAGATGTGAAATAAAGTGCGCGCATCCATAGTAAAACGTGCCTCACACAGCTCCGGGGCGTGAATAAAGGCCTCCAGTAGCGAATCCATGCGTTTATGTAAGATAAATATCCATATTTCAAATGTAATAAACACTTTTTTCTCACTTCTGGAAGTCCAGAAGCCATTCAGGTGGATGACGTAGGACGTAGGCGTCATGCGCGCGCCTCTGAGAAATGCAGGAGCAAAGGAAACAAACTTTCCTTACTTTAGCAAAGGAAAACCAGTCTCCTCTTGGCTTATATCGAAATCCTCTGACATTTTTCTTTACAAATCCTCATTTTGTGCTTCTAATTCATGACTGGCGTTTTGTTTTGTTCTCTCTCCACGTTCGTCACCAATCATGCAACGCCAACGTCCTACGTCATCCACCTGAATGACTTCCGCATACGACAGTCAACGGAAGTGAGAAAAAAAGTTATTACGTTTGAAATATCGATATTTATCTTACAAAAACGCATGGATTCACTACAGGAGGCCTTTATTCACCCCCCGGAGCTGTGTGAGGCACGTTTTATTACGGATGCGTGCACTTTATTTCACATCTTCTGGACTGTTGACAAAAAGCACCCGCTTATCCCCATTGTAAGGCTTGGAGGGGCCAGGACAATTTTTAATATAATTCCGATTAGATTCGTCTGAAAGAAGAAAGTCACATACATTGAGTAAAACAATTTTCATTTTTGGGTGAACTAACCCTTTAAGTTGGCCTGTATGCTATTGCCTTAGCTATTAGCTAGTTTAGCTAACTTATTACATGGTAGCTCATGAGTCATGGATGTTAGCAAGACAAATTAACTATATTTGCCTTTTGTATAATTAGCTGTAAATTCGAGGCACAGGTAGTTGTAGTCTTTTGTTCATCACCACTCAGCTCCACACCAAGACAAACACAACTGGAAACTGGGTGAGGGCTTCACTTCTGCAGCTCACTGCCTGTCTGTGAAGTGCATGTGCCGATCAATGCTCAATGCACAGGTTTTCACAACAAAACCCACCCAATTGCTTCTCAAAACTAGCCCGATTGCATTTTTCGAAAGGGGTCCCCCGGTAAAAATCGTGTTCCGGGGTGTAAACTACACGTTTTTTGGCAAGGTTCCCCTGGAAAAAGTGGCATTGCAGGGGCTAAATATCACGTGACTGGGGTCGCTTCAACCCGCGGACATAAAAAAACAACCCGCGGCAATAGTGTAAAATAGCGGACTTGGCAACGCTGGATCAACGTGTGCTACACTGCTGTGCTGCGTGGAGATGCGGAGGGGAGAAAGCCATCAGAACTCGACAGAGTCTCAACATTTTCTGACCTGATATTTTGCTTTTTTATTTGTTTGACAGGGAAAGCTGTGCGCAAACAGAAAGACACAGGCACACATATATACATACAGGATGGATTCTGATTGGCTGTCAATGTTTGTATCGTTCATCAGCTGTAAAAAATCGTTCTGAAAATGCAAATGGTATCACAGTCGGTACTTTTGACAACACTAGTATCAAACATATCTGTATATTATCTGTAATTGAGTGCATTAATTTAAATTGGGCATATATAGTTGTTTGGAGCTAAAATGGCCAGTTAAAGCAATATAATCTTTAAAGGGGTAATATGATGCGATTTCAAGTTTTCCTTTCTCTTTGGAGTGTTACAAGCTGTTCGTGAATAGATAAGATCCCTA
>NW_015549579.1:121057-122302 GCF_001515605.1 Sinocyclocheilus anshuiensis
CTTTGAGGGTGAGTAAAACACAGGCTAATTTTCATTTTTGGGTGAACTAACCCTTTAAGTTGGCCTGTATGCTATTGCCTTAGCTAGCCTAAACTTTAGCTAACTTATTACATGGTAGCTCATGAGTCATGGATGTTAGCAAGACAAATTAACTATATTTGCCTTTTGTATAATTAGCTGTAAATTCGAGGCACAGGTAGTTGTAGTCTTTTGTTCATCACCACTCAGCTCCACACCAAGACAAACACAACTGGAAAGGGAGTGAGGGCTTCACTTCTGCAGCTCACTGCCTGTCTGTGAAGTGCATGTGCCGATCAATGCAGGTTTGCCAGGTTTTCACAACAAAACCCACCCAATTGCTTCTCAAAACTAGCCCGATTGCATTTTTCGAAAGGGGTCCCCCGGTAAAAATCGTGTTCCGGGGTGTAAACTACACGTTTTTTGGCAAGGTTCCCCTGGAAAAAGTGGCATTGCAGGGGCTAAATATCACGTGACTGGGGTCGCTTCAACCCGCGGACATAAAAAAACAACCCGCGGCAATAGTGTAAAATAGCGGACTTGGCAACGCTGGATCAACGTGTGCTACACTGCTGTGCTGCGTGGAGATGCGGAGGGGAGAAAGCCATCAGAACTCGACAGAGTCTCAACATTTTCTGACCTGATATTTTGCTTTTTTATTTGTTTGACAGGGAAAGCTGTGCGCAAACAGAAAGACACAGGCACACATATATACATACAGGATGGATTCTGATTGGCTGTCAATGTTTGTATCGTTCATCAGCTGTAAAAAATCGTTCTGAAAATGCAAATGGTATCACAGTCGGTACTTTTGACAACACTAGTATCAAACATATCTGTATATTATCTGTAATTGAGTGCATTAATTTAAATTGGGCATATATAGTTGTTTGGAGCTAAAATGGCCAGTTAAAGCAATATAATCTTTAAAGGGGTAATATGATGCGATTTCAAGTTTTCCTTTCTCTTTGGAGTGTTACAAGCTGTTCGTCCCACGTCTACGTCACTGTGTGGGAAGATTTGCATAACACCGCCCAAATGTTATGCTAAGGCATAACTTTTTATTCTTGCTGTAGTATTGTTGCCGCTGCTGCCATATCGTGGAGATGCTGTGTGTTTCGTTGCGAAAGCGAAAATACTTTGTTTGGCCTTCCAAAAGAGGACACAGCTAGAAATCAGTGGTTAAGTTGTATTTACAACACTGTTCCAGAACAGTTCAACCCAAAT
>NW_015549579.1:122774-129250 GCF_001515605.1 Sinocyclocheilus anshuiensis
GGACACGACTAGAAATCAGTGGTTAAGTTGTATTTACAACACTGTTCCAGAACAGTTCAAACCAAATACTCGTGTGTGTGCAATGCATTTTACGAAGGACTGTTTCCTGAACCTGTGAGAGTAGCCTACAATGCCGGCTGTTCTGACTCACAGCCTGTAAGTATGTTTTCATATTTAAAGAATTTGCCACTGACGATTCAAATGCGAGTTTTGAGCAGTGTAGAGTAGCACTTGTTGTTTGTCATTTCTCAGATCACAAATGCAGACATGGTTTTATGTTTACATGGCGCGATGCAACGCAACACGTAAAAAGACAGTATAAGGGGCCGTTCACATATCGCATCTTTTGCGTGCTCAAGTTCGTTATTTCAAATGTAGACGCGCGCTCATAATGGAAGCGACGCGCACGCGGTGCGACGTGCTCATTTTTTCCAGGCACGTCCGCGCCACATCGAGATAAAAACATTTCAACTTTTCAGAATGCCGCAAGCGCAAAGCGGGTCATGTGACAAGAACCAACCAATCAGCTTCATCCTTTCCCATAACAACATTGAAAGCTCAGCCAAGATGAAGGAACAGCTGATCATAGCTGTACAGGGATAGCCATTTTTAAATAAATTTAGTAGCAGAGCTACTGCAAGTGATTTTTAGTGCTGCAAATCCAATATCCATTTATCCTTTGCTGAAACGTAAGTCATTATAATCAGTAATTATGTCCCCACTGGATACAACAAATGCCTCGTTTATAATGGTTTTTATTGTTTTTGTCTCATCGCGCCGGGACAGGGCATCACATTATGGTAAGGGGCGTAAAATTTCCGTCACACGTTTGAGGTATTCGGCCAATCAAACTGTGCTGGATAGCTGGCCAATCAGAGCACACCTCGATTTTCAGACCAATGAGCTTTGTAATAATCGACGTGTTTCAGAAAGGAGGGGAATAGAGGAGAAACAATAATGTACAGTATGTGGAAAATGTGTTTTTTTAACCTTAAACCACATAAACACATTTCATTACACCAAATACACAAAATAATGTTCTTTTTTAGCAACGTCATATGACCCCTTTAAAGTTTAAAGTCTGAAGACACCAAGATTGCACATTCTCTCTCTCTCTCAAAAAACAAAATGCAATTCATGACTGCTGGAGTGAAGTTATTTACCATTCCATTTGTTATGGATTTCTGTCTAATAATACATCTTCAAGGTTTAGAAAATATTTACAAATCTCAAGATATTGACAAACTACAACAATAAAACGTTAATTCGTCAACATTAAATATGAATGATAGAGACTTTTAAATAAAACAAGACGTCTCAAAAATATCTGAGAAATTGTACATTTAATAAAAGTGACAAAAATGATGTATGACATTCCAGTGGCACATAATGGTAAATCTCATGAACTGGCACAGGGAACAGAGTGGTTTACAGGACACAAGCCTGCAATATATATATATATATATATATATATATATTTGTTTCTATGTTGAAAACTTATCTAATTATTAAAATGAGAGAATGAGAAACAAGAAAAGTTTCTAACCATGAACATCTGCTTCTCAACTCAGAGTGGAGGAAAGATTTCCATGCAAGGTTCTCTTTAATTATATGCAAAGGACATTTCTGCTATTTTGTATTACAAACAGAATTCATTTATTATCCTCATACTTGAATAAAATTACCAATGAAACACAGAGTTATGCTAATAAACTGCATGGCTTAGGTTTGCCGTTTGCGAATTTCAATTAGAAATGTTCTTGGTTTAATCTGTTTTTAGCATCATTTAAATCCACTTCCATGTGATGCAGCATGTCCTCAAAGCGAAGGACAGAATAAAATCTCACTGAGGGGGGGAAAAAACAATACAGATGACTTGACAGGCCATTCAGAGCAAAACAGAAACAAAGCTTGTGGTTGGTTGTTGAATTTCTCATGTTCCATTCATTGATCAGCAGTGAAAGAAAATTTAAACAGTGCAACTTTTAACAAATCTGTGCTACAGTATGTATAGCATTCCAGAGTTGTCTTAAATAAATAATTGGCTAAGATAAAGTACATGTTTCCATCTTCTTAATAAACCATAAGCCAGCACAACACAGCTGGTCTTTGCAGAAATGCAGATGAGACATATAAAAGATATGCACAAAAGCATCTTAAAAAAAAAAAAAAAACTGGCACGGTCCTTCTCTAAAGTAGATACAGATACTGTTTTAAGTTCATTTGTTGAATGGCAGGATAGGAAGCACATCTAAACAGTGTTTTTTTTTTACACATATAAATAGTTATCTTCAAATCTTTAATATTGCATTCTGTAAGGCTTATGCAGTCCTAAAAGGTTCGTACTGTTACTCCTCTACTGGACATTTATCAAATGCTTTCAGCCAGTTATTCAAAAATCCTACAGTTCATGAACTGGCCTTTCCCATGTTTGAACCAATTTTCTTTGTGCTACTAGCCCAGTAAGCTGTTATCACCAAACACACTAGGATGCTTAACACAGTGGTTCCAACTTACTTACCATAGAAGTAATTACTAAAAAAAAAAAAGAGACTTTCAAATTTCAGGACACTATCTTATACTATTTCACCCCAGTCATCAAAAATACTACCGACTTGAATATCTAAGTCTTCTGTCTGTGATGCGATTTGATAGATCTCACTGGTAAACAAATTTAAACATTTCCCATTGAACAGGTAGATAATAATCAGTGGTTTTGAGGCAGGTTAAAAAAAGAAGAACATCAACACTGCAGCAGCAAAACTATAGTCAACCCACACAAAAGCAGCCTATTTTTAAAATAGTATAATTAATATTCATCTTAAAGTTCACTTTCGATTTTATTTTTCTTCTACTTTCTTGCAGGTAGTTCATACTAATTTCTAACCCCCTCCCCCCCTCTTTATAACTAAAGTAAATGAAAAATACAATGCAAAACCTTGGGCAAGAAAAGGGCACACTCACAAAGTCACATACAATTCATATCATGTTGCTTAAGCCACAGAAATTTGTGCATTATTTTAGTTAACCAAAGCAGGTGTCAGACTAAACCAGTGTCTTGGACTTATAAATACAAATTTAAATTATGCATTACTTTTCTGATAAATAAAGTCATTGAGAACTTTGCTTGGATGATGGTAGGAACTAAAAGAACTGGCAGTTCTGTAAACTGCATTCTCTTCTAAACTTCATTGCAGTCAGGCCGTTCGTTCTCTGTCAGTTCATGACACCCCATAAGGACCATGAAGAACAATCAAGTCACAAGAGTGACAACCGAGTCCAAAAACAATTCAGCCATGTTACACCTTATAATTTTCAGGATAGCTCCTGAGAATTAATCTTCAAATTAATTATTTGCTAGCTGACAGTGACAGTGTTACTTCTAACCTGATTAAAGAATCAAGTTTTACATATAAGAACATCTGCAAATGGGCCCAAGAGGTTCTTGTTGAAGATACAGCGCACCCACACTAAATATGTGGTAAAGGGTTTGATGTTTTCCAAGAAGGTGTAGTTCTGATGGGGCAGAATGTAAGGCATATATGTGTTCTCTCCCTGCTCCTGGATCCACACCTCATATTTCACCTCTTTAACCTTCAGGTACTTCAGGTTCCAAGGGATCTGCCATGACACTAAGAGCTTTGCTTCATTGGTGGCCTGTACTGACGTCTGGCACTTGGGCTCTCTGACTCGACCAGGATGTATAGTGCTAGCCACCTTGGCCTTTTTCAGATTAGGCTTTTTTAGAGTTTCTCTGAGTATGTCCAGAAAAGAGGCAATGTCCACAGTAGTGTCCTGGTAAATGCGGAAAAGCCACTCTGGATTACGACAACAAAGATGCCTTGACACCTCCTTGCTGGCAAGGATACGTTCTTGTTCCTCCTTCTCAAGGTGGACGATGCCACCCTGATCCCAGGGGCGATCAGGATATGTAACAGTGTTCTCTTCCATGGTATTTCTCCATGCGACATACTGAAGGTCCATGCCAGGTAAGGAGGCCAAGGTTTTGTAGGGAGTGTACTGCTCTGAGTTTATAGCATACGGGAAGAGTTCAACCACAGCGGCACCACGGGGCAAGAACATGGAGGTGATCATCTGGGCTCCGTGCATGCTGACCAACATAGTCGCACCACTAATAATTTGGATAATGCTATCAAACGACTGCTCCTCCAAAGACACAGTGACAGTCCTCATCTGAAACTCCTGGGCTAAAGCCAGAAGTAGTTCCGCCTCATTCAGGATGAGCCTGTTAGTGGTACGCTTAAAAACTACAATGTAGTCATCACCCTCCTCTCGCGTGATGTTAAGCCTCTCCATCACAAATGAGGCAAACTGGCGGATCTCGTTACCTGAAATCAGAATGTTGGCTTTGGGTCCTTGCGGTTGCACAAAGCCATATTGGTACCATGTTGTCATCTTTGACAATCCAACATAGGACTTGGTGAAACACATGAGTTTGCCAAAGGTCTTCAACTGCTCCTTGAGAAGGGGTTGCTTACTGCTAAGCAAGCGGTAGAGATCGAAGTGAGCCCCTTCACCCCAACCCTCCATGAAGACGAGCCTGGCCTCATCATCCAAGTCTGAATACTGCTGCATGGTGTAGTATATGGGCAAAAGATCATCATGGAAAATGTGCATGAGGTTGTCTGGGTTAAAACGGTTCAGAATTAGAGTGACATCTGGCACAAACACAGGTTTCGGCATAAACTTCAGAGCCGCTGCCGGGAGCTCGAGAAAGTTAAAGTATTGAGTGTTGTGGTCTTCTACAGACGAGAGGTCCAGCAGGGCGGGCTGGAAACGCCGAGGGCCAAGGTTGGGCAGCATCACAGAGGCATTACTGTGGAAGAATACGAACTCCTCAGCCTCCGTGCAGTAGCAAAGGTAGTCAAAGCGGCAGATGCGATCGGTGTGCATCTTGCCAGTGCAGACCATTCTGGTGCCATGCTCTTGGAGTGCTAACAGGGCACCGTGGTAGTCAATACGCACCTGTGATAACTCCTGTGATTGGCGTGTAAGCTGTAGCTCCTCTTCCAACTGTGATGTGTGTTCAATCAGCCGAACGTATTTCCAAAGCAAGGCTGCCACCACTGACACCAGCAGGCCATTCAGCACTGCCGGCAGGTTCATCCTACACCCAATAGCGCGCATCGCAGCAGGACTCCGACCACACACTCATGCTCCACCTGCAACGATCAGAATCAGAATACCAAGTTTGAACAAGGTGGTTCATGAGTTGCATTAATACATCCTAAATGTACGGTACAGAATAAGCACAGAGGGTAAAGAGTAGGGCAGGGGTTTCCAAACTCAGTGCTGGAGGGGCACTGTCCTGCAGAGTTTAGCTCCAACTTGCCTCAACACACCTGCCAGGAGGTTTCTAGTATGCCTAGTAAGACCTTGATTAGCTGGTGCAGGTGTGTTTAATTGGAGTTGGAGCTAAACTCTGCAGGACTGTGGCCCTCCAGGAGCAGGATTGGACACCCATGGAGTAGGGTATCAAGAGAAAGGTACCAAATATTTTAAACTCATTTAGGGTGATATAAGTTCATGTTAGACCTTATTTTGCGATGACGACTGACTATACATTACTCTCTACATGTAGTAGTTATGTTTCCTTAGCCCTCCTTATATGTTTTACATTGTGAATTGTGAATGTGTTTATTAATCTCAAGCCTCCAAATCTGACCGGCAAAAATACATTTCAACTGCAGGAATTTTTATTACTATAATCATCAGTTTTTAGTTAAAGCTAAATTGAATTCATTACCTCCCTGCAGTACAGGCCTGTACTCCCTCTCAGTACTGGGCTTTTTTAAAAGAAAAACCCTTGAAATAATCTCATCCTTTGAGCTGTTGGCATTAGTGATCGACCGATATAGATTTTTTATAACCGATACTGATACCAATTATTTGCATGTGTATGTGCCCAATAACCGATATGCAGAACCGATATTTATTTACTGTTATAATGTAAATAAATGACTGAGTGAAGTAAGAACATACTTCACTTTGGTTTTTCCTCTTTTTTTTTTTAAAGTGTTGAAAATTTGCAGTCTTTCATGTTAAATTTAATCTTCATATTACAACAATAAAAAACATTTTATTTATGAAAAGCATCAACAGCAACAACACTAATATTAACAATAAGCAAAATAAATGTAGAATGTCTAATGTTTTCAAATGGAGAAAAAAAAATAAAGGACAGGAGTCATATCAACTTCATTTTAAACTACAGTTTTAGTAGGGTTATAATCTGTTTAATAGCTACAGAGCTAAGAATAATTCACTGGTTAATGTTAATTCACTGAATAATATTCTCTGGAATATTCGAATATAACAAACAAAACATCGTATTTTATTGCATTTCTCAACTGGAATGTTATATCAGAATTATTAATAATGATTTTGTCCTTCTAGATCAGGGCTGTCCAAACTCGGTCCTGGCGGGCCGGTGTCCTGCAGAGTTTAGCTCCAAC
>NW_015549579.1:129285-139301 GCF_001515605.1 Sinocyclocheilus anshuiensis
GTATTTTATTGCATTTCTCAACTGGAATGTTATATCAGAATTATTAATAATGTTTTTGTCCTTCTAGATTATGAAATGCCTGCTGACAGTGCGGTTTATCTATGCAGTTACACAGAACTATACTCAAACTGTGATCGCTCGCGGAGATAATAAATAATTTCCATAGAGTTCTATTTATTTAGATGATTCTTGGCGAAATAATGGTTATATAGTAAATGTTAATACAATTTAGGGTGTTTTAAACAAGTGAATCTTGTTAAAAGTTATACGCGGTGGCCGTGCTGGAGCATTTCCTGAGCATCAACCACATCAACCCGGTGAGTGAACAGCAATATGAAAGCGGCTTCACGAGACTAATCATGAGCAAATATACAACAGAGAGAGAATTAAATTCAGTGCTTTTATTTTCAACATGCGCTCATTCATGGCTGTATTATTTAACTCGTGCAAATTTATGTCTTTATTGGGAGAGGATCTTGACTGATTATCTACGATGTGACTCCGACTTCACGAGACTAACGATGAGCATAGACAACAGAGAGAGAATTTATTTCAGCGCTTTTATTTCCAACATGCGCTCATTCATGGCTACATATTATTTAATTCAGGCAAAGTTACGTCTTTATTGCGACAGGACTTGATGGATTATTTTACATTACTCTGCGAGTAGGTCTCTATTTCTTAGAGCCAAGCTGCATAAACTACATATCAGGCATTTATGTAATGCATCTAATTTGTGCATAAATGGCTGTTATGTTAAATAAAGTTTACTAACTACAGCAGATAAAGTACCTGCACGCCGTTGTTGTTTGCTTGTCTCCCCTCAGTTTGCAATGTCGATCCTGTGCGCAATTCTCAAAACACCCACAAGATGGCGGCGTTTATCGGTGAATCCGATATTACAAAACCGATATCCGATCTCGATCTCTAGTTGGCATGCTACGGTAGCCAACAGAGCCATGGAGACCAGAGAGTGGCTAAAGATGCCCACCTGCATCCAAACATTCACAGCATTTAGCACTAATATTCTATGTGTGTGTTCTCAGCGCACCATGCATGCAACAGCCTATTGGCTAATTCTTTAACTGTGCCTACTGTTTTGGGACAACAAACAGACTGTTTTTAGAAGGAGATAAGAACATTTTTGCAAAAAGACATAAAAAACCTGATTCAGTAATCTAAAATAGCAACAGCTCTTTCTATTGTTCACAATGACTGAATCAATTTGAACGAGACAACATTCCAGCTATGTTAAAGGCCTTATCAGTACTAAAAATTAAAGATGAGGTTGGCAGAGCTTCTTGCTGTCACATCTCATGGATGAAAAATGCTAATTTTCAGGATGTGAAGGACAATCTTCCTTGTTTGTTTTCATCCATAGCATTTCATGTTTTGAGACTTAAGCGGCATTAACATCCAATCCACAAGGATACAAACAGCAGAAACGGCAGTGTCGCCAGTTGTGCATTTAATTCCCTTCACTGCATAGACAACCCAGAGGGAAACATTACAAGGCTTTGCCAACTAACAAATGCCTGCAAAATGTCAGCTACGTATTGCAAATTACTGAGCAAACCCTCAGTGGCACCATCTCAGCTAACATAACTGTTTAAAACTGAAATGTCTTTGATGTCTGCTTGAAAATTAGGCATAAACTGAAGAATGAATGGTTATAAACCTAACATTGGTTGGGCTCCCCCCTGGGTGCATTGCCTCATATGTTGGCAAACTTTCACATGACCTTCTAAATCAGAAACAGTTAGCATCTACTAATTAATAATTTTCATAATACTAATTATTAATAATCAGCTATTCCTTCTATATTATTAAATAATATATTATTTATATATTAAAAGTAAAAGTCCAAAATAATTCAAGACCTGCCAACATTTGGCTTATACTGTATGTGATAATTAAATCAATATTGCACTCCATCTCACACATCATTTAACTGAAGAAAAAAAAAAAACTGTAAAAAAAATAATAAAATCAGCAAGGAGGGGGATAAAAAAAAGATTAGTTTTTAATAAAGAACTGTCATGAGTTCCAAGCGAGTCCATTTCTAAATTGAGTCTATTTTGGTTTCAGGTAACATTTACAGGTACATCCGTTTTAATGTTCAGTCTGTCTCTCTCATAGGACTTAACACCCACTTAACATCGCTTCAGAGCTGTTTCTGCCAGTGATTATTTCAAATAACTTCACTCAGCACAATGACTCTGCACAATAATCACTCAAAGACAGTATAGGCTTGATTAAACAAACCAACAAAATGATGTTCAGAGGTAAGAATATGCAGTGCTCTCATAACAAAGGCTTATTTCAGATTAACATACTAGCATGCTACTCATACAGTTTCTGCAGTATGTAGTACAGTATGTACAGTATGCAGAATGTGCATTTTCTGAATTTATGGAATACCCAGGTGACCTACCACATGTACAGCATACAACACATACTGCGTGAAATACTGCAATGCCTCCAATTTCCAATGTGATGAATGAATTAGAAATAAAATCAGTAGTGATTTATAATAACTATTTTGACTCATTATTTGAATAGACTGACAAACCTTACAACATTTTACACAATACTTATTTCTAAATAACCATATTTATTTATTAGAATGATAACTGGATGCAACATGAATTCACGTAGCAACAATGCAGCATAGACATAGATGTATGCATAATAGTACAGGTGCATCTCAATAAATTAGAATGTCGTGGAAAAGTTCATTTATTTCAGTAATTCAACTCAAATTGTGAAACTCGTGTATTAAATAAATTCAGTGCACACAGACTGAAGTAGTTTAAGTCTTTGGTTCTTTTAATTGTGATGATTTTGGCTCACATTTAACAAAAACCACACGACATTCTAATTTATTGAGATGCACCTGTATATTCCGTTTCAATTTTTCTTTTCTTTTTTTTTTAAATAGTTAATTCTGTAAAAATTGACCCCAGTGTACTTTGCTAATATGAAGGAATTTTCTGTGTTGATTTTTTAAATTGTGCATTGCTCTGTGTTGTGTTTTATAGTTTAAGGAAATTTCCGTAAACTTAACGGATAATGTACATGCAGAAAATGACTACTTTTTCAGTTTTTCTAAAGACTTTTTTTTCATACATTGTATGCAATATACAGCATGGACTATGCAGTATTCAATAAATAAAATATTCCATAAACATACCAATTAAAACTTACTATAAATACTATGGCAATTTGGGAATTTGATATTCAACACTCCATTAGTGGACATTCTGGTTTCCAATAATAAATATCATACCCAAACAGGCAAGTGGTTGATTCTTGTATCAGCATCTGACATTTTAAGCATAAGGATGTGGATCAGATTTTAAGATTACATGCAAGCTCATGTGTTTCACATGCTTGACTGCTTTGCTATCATGCTATGAGCGAAACTGACGGTAAAACCTAGAGGGAGGAAAATGTTAAACTGCTTGCATGTAATATGGATCAGATTATGGGAGGTTCATTCACTGCTACAACAGAAAAATCCAAGCTAAATCCAGACCATTGACGCATATTAACTTTTCAGATCTCTTAGCGTGGGGGGAAAGGGTTTAAAACTGATTTGTTTGGCGAAGCGATGCGCAAAGGCATTAAAGAGACACAGAGGCGAGTAATATGCTAAACGGCATAAAGACTCTGGGAGCGCATGACACTAAGGAGCCTCAGTCTATCTGAGCTGTCCAGATCTAAATTGCTCTGCAAGAGCAAGCAGATCTCATGTCCTTGAAACCTTGTCCTTTCTGTGCATATGAAGAAAGAGAGCAGGGGGTCGCATCATGCGAGAGAGGGTTTTTGGAGGAGCCGGGTGCATGCGTTTACGACTGTATAAGAGAATGGGAATATGGGCCTGGCTGACAGGGCTTGCCCAACTCCCTTGTGTACAGCTGGGCTGTTTGCTATGTGGATGATAAGCACCACAATGATGGGGGAAGGCAGCCTAGTGCTTCTAATGCATTTTAATAAGGCTCCTGAAAAGACACGGCTCTCAGTCTTTCAGTGGCTTTCTTCTCCGATGAGTCCCTTCAGGATAACCAAGGAGATTCCCTACTCAGCTCCCTGCCCACGACAGAAAACTTTCGGGCTAAAGATACACAATCATTATGCCTCTTCGATTCTTCTGCCCGACTGCCCGTCCTTCTTGCTTCTCAATAACGTCTCCTGCTAAATTTTGTAATTACCTTGTGACCAAGACCTTGGGTCATTTTGTACTAATTTCTGTGCTGATTTTTAATTTGGTTGTTGTACACACACTTCAGACTTTTTTTAACATCTTGTGCCACAAGCATCTTGCTGTTCTATTGCATAAACTGTTGATTTGCTCTGCATGCTTAGTTAACATCCTTCATCGTTTCCAAACAAAGTGTTGAGTACTGATTTAAAAGCACTGGCACACATTGCATCCTGATAAAAACCACCAGGCAGGTACCATCAAAAATGACACTGCAACCAATAAAAATTAGTTCTCAGAAAAGTGGTTTCATGATTGATTATTGCTGTCACTCCTGAGTACTAATACTCATCCTTACCTGTGACATGTCAAGTTAGATGAACCAACTTTATTTCACAATTATTTATGTATTGCTGGTGACAAACCTTCTACCGAGTGCATAAGAATGTCAGAGATAATAAGAAACTGTCAGTCCAATGGAAAATAATCATTCTGGAATCACAGAATTGAATGTTATTGGTATGACAGGTTTTAATCTAATCTATGCTCATTTGAAAAAAAAAAAATATATATATATATATATATGGTGAACGTGATTTCACCAAGTACAACATGTTCCTGGATCAACATATATAGTGTGTGTGTTAAGTGTCTTCAGCTACTGTAATAACTAATTCTAAATATAATAACTAATAACTAATTAATTTAACCATTTGATGCAATGCATTTATTGTGTACATACATTTTTACACTCTAAAGACACCTAATATAGAGAGGAATGGAGAAACAAAATCATAAATCCTTTTTTAAAATTCCTAACTCTTACATAATGCACAATAAAACAGCTACTTCTAATTCCAAACAATATCAATCTAGGTCTTCTTTTATTTGCCTCTTATGTTCTATAAATCATCATAGGCTAGCTAAGCAGGCTCCAGAATTATATTGGTTCACCTATTGTTATTACCCTTAATAAGCTGCATGCTGATTGATATAGTAAGCACTGAAGCAGGCAAATGTCTTCAGCATCCCTCTGTTCCTCAGGGACAGATGAAGAATGGGTCTGAAAGAGCTTTTCAGTGGGGGTTACAGGAAACAATGTCACTCTGCCTCCTGGGAGAAGGACTCTACGTAACACTGCAGAGCTGGGTTGAGGACAGCAAAATGACAAAATACTGGAGCAGGCAAAGGACAGGGTGCAAATCAAAAAGCAGAAATATACATATATGAATGAGTTTGCTTATGGAAATTGAGTCTATTGCGATAGCTATGAGATTTCTGTTCCAACATAAACAGACGATGAGGAAGAATGATCCAAAATACTTTTACTGATGCTTTTGATGATAACATCAACCCTTAAATGCTGTGACTGCTGGGCACAATGCAGGCAGTGAATTCAATATGAAATGCCATTCGCTATCAGATTTAATGTGAAATGCATCTTTCTTTACTGAAAGTGTAAAAAGTGTGAAATAGACTAATGTTTTTTTCTTGACTGTTGCCTTGTATGTCACAGTACAGGACATGATAGTCACTGGCAAAGGGCTTGGGACTGTGCATGTTCTTGAGGTGCCATCACCCAATCAGTCTAAGGGGCCGTTTACACGACAACGTTTTCAGCCAAAAACAGGAAACTTTTTATGCGCTTTGCCTGTTCGTTTTTACACGACAACGGCGTTTTGGGGACTGAAAACGCATATTTTTGAAAACGGGTTTCAAAGTGCAAGTTTTTGAAAACGCCACCATTATCGTTTCCGTGTAAACACCCAATACGGGAATCTTTGAAAACGGTGACGTCATGCGCGTATGTAGTACGTGTTAGGTATGAAGATATGCACAGTCAAGCGCGAACAAACATACACAACAATGGCGGAGTATATGATACTGTTGTTGCTGTTTAAGAGTTTGCTAACGCTTCTTCAGCAAAGTGTGGATTTACTTCACCAATATTACAACCAACAGCGGAGATGCATCATATACAACATATAATCATCACTTCCCTACAGGTACTGTTTACTAACAAGGTGACAGCGCCAACTACTGGCCTGGCATACCAAGTTTTTGAAAACGCCACCATTATCGTTTCCGTGTAAACACCCAATACGGGAATCTTTGAAAACGGTGACGTCATGCGCGTATGTAGTACGTGTTAGGTATGAAGATATGCACAGTCAAGCGCGAACAAACATACACAACAATGGCGGAGTATATGATACTGTTGTTGCTGTTTAAGAGTTTGCTAACGCTTCTTCAGCAAAGTGTGGATTTACTTCACCAATATTACAACCAACAGCGGAGATGCATCATATACAACATATAATCATCACTTCCCTACAGGTACTGTTTACTAACAAGGTGACAGCGCCAACTACTGGCCTGGCATACATAATGCAGCATTTTTGGCCGTTTTCGCGGATATGTGTAAACGCGAATCGTTTTGAAAATGTTGTCGTGTATACATGAACCTTTTTAAAAACGCAAGGGAAAAACTTTTCAGTTTTTAACTACATCGTTGTCATGTAAACGTAGCCTAATTCTTCTACTTGTCTTCTTTACCCAGTTCTCACCTGGGGTCCTGCGTCAGCCTAGCAACCGCCATTGACATAAATGGAAATGTTAACTAATAGCTTTCACCATGTATTATAGAACTCGTCAGTGATGTCAACTAAAAAGTTTGAAGACAGAACGTTACTATATTTTACTTTAGTTATATCAATATTACATTTATAATAAGTTACTATATTAATATTACATTTATTTAAAGATCTGACTTCATCTTGACTTTTTAACTCATCAAACTTGTTATTTTGCCTTTTTTAACGAATTCTCAAAATATTCATATGACATGTAGGGAACGCCTGGTTAAACAGTGTTTTAGATTGGGTTATGATGTCTCAGAGGATTCAGACCTGATCTATGTAGTTTTAAGAATGACTGGCAGGCACCCTGTCCTTGACAAAAACAAAAAAAAAAAGATTGACCAATGTAACGGTCAGTCAGAATGCATTTACACTGGGAAAAAAAAAAGGTTAAAAAAAGGTTAGCTTTCTCTCTAGCATTGTTTATCCATAGTGGTGACATTGCATCCAGTGCTGTCCCTCCAGATTTGCCCTTTGCATCTCATTTTATTTCTAACATTATTAAAATTATTAAAATTCCACTCTTTTTAGTGTTCCAGCAATGATGACATGATATAATTTATTTTGGCCTGATGATTCAAGCAGATCTGACTCACTTGAGTGCAAATCATTCAATAGTTGTAACAAGCACTCAAATGATCAAATAAATGTAATATGATCTATCTATCTATGTAGCCTATCTTTGTATAAACACACACACACACATATCTATCTATCTATCTCGTTCAACACAACAGGTAGCAATCTAATAACGCTAGTCTTGAGCAATGTTTTAGATATATATTAATATATTAGAGTTGTTAAATCATGACGTGTGCAGTGATTTGAGATTCCGTATCTAGACTTTAGTGTGGATGATCAGTCATCATCTAAATCAAGAATCATCTAGCTATTCATGACCTGGTGGGGAGGGGGAAAAACTTTTTGCTTTGAGTTTCATATAAGAGACAAATAATAATACATATCACACCATATGGAAAAGCAGATGCATTACATACCTGTGGGAAAGGTGAGCCAAGACGAAGTGACGTTAATTCACTGCGGATACACTGTTTCAACAGCAGCTCCAGCAAATCAGTGCCAATGATTATTTACAACTTTACATCGTACAAACGCAGCATTTCCGAGGTTATTAAGCTAAATACACGATGTGTTCATTCACCATTGTTATTAACAGATCGCGTGTCGGCTTAATTTTATGGCTACGTAGCGCAAATTTGACTCTGTCGCGCTTATTCTGCGAGCATTAACCCAGCTGCTGGAGAAGTCTCCACCCACAGCTATGACCGAGCTCAGACGAGAAAAGCTCGCGAGATCTTATCGCCGCTAATCAGTCTGACGTTTACATTCATGTTATCGCGAGAGCTTTTCAACACAATTGAAAGAAACGCATATGAGAACGCAATGAAACACAAATAGCCTAATAGTAAATTCATGCTCTTGTTTATGTACTTAGTCAGGTAACTTAAGAAAAGATTACGGCATATATATGTGCTGATTAACTTAAACTTTAAACTGAACATTAAACTTTAAATTTGCGTCAGTATAACTAAAAATGTAACTTTAAAGATGAAGATTGCATGTTTGAGTATATTGGCTATAAAGTGATTTTGAATGAATACTATGCAATTTAACTCTCGGGTGTGACGGGAACACACGGCTACTGGTAAAAAAAAAATTATAGCCTGAATGCACTGTAAGTCGCTTGGATAAAAGCGTCTGCTAAATGCATAAATGTAATGTAATGACTGTAATTTACAGAAATTCGTTTTATCAACCAGCTAATCAAAATAATAATATACATATAGCCTACATTCCAGAATACATCAGGGATTGTGCTATAGTCTATAACTCATATACATCTTTGTCGTATGAACGAAAATAACAATTGTATGACCTGACCAGGCTACTGATGTTCTTTTAATGACCTAACTGAGAAATTACTTAAGCCAGGATTTAAGAGTCGTTTTGAAAATGATTAATTTGTCTCTCAAAGGCTCGATGAATTATTTTTGTACAGTCTCGTTGATTCTAAGCGGTAGCACAACACCCTCTAGAGCCCATTTGAGGGGCAACAATATATTAAAATGCGTTCAGAGAAGATCAGGACGGCTTACCAATAAAATAGTCTATATCTTTTAATCATTAACGTGATTTCTCAATGCCTATGTGTGTCATAATATGCTATGCGTCTATCTCACTCTTTTAATTAGCATTTCTTCTGTGGTGACCCGTGACAATGAAGAGCTCTTTAAATACAAAGAGTACCACTAGTGGCCCGTAGATGGCAGTAGATAGCTTTAAAAGCCATTTATGCTGTAGTGGAATGTGAAAATAAATTCTGAATTTAAAGGGGTCATATGATGCGATTTAAATTTTTCCTTTCTCTTTGAATTGTTACAAGTTCTTGGTGCATAAAGAAGATCTGTAAAGTTGCAAAGACTAAAGTCTCAAATCCAAAGAGATATTCTTTATAAAAGTTAAGAGTCAACCAAGCCAACCTAAAACGGCTCGTTCTAACACGCCCCCACATGTCTACATCACGATGTGGGAAGGTTTGCATAACACCGACCAAATGTTCACGCAAAGAAAGAAGGTGTAACTTTTATTCTCGCTGTAGTATTGTTGCTGCCGTCATGTCGTGAAGGCGCTGTGTGTTTCGTTATGAAAGCGAAACTACTTTGTTTGGCCTTCCAAAAGAGGACGATATCCGCTTCGTCATGCCTGGAGCTGATCCGTGCTGGTCGCTGAGGAAATACATCAACTTCACGCAGTGGATCGGCGGATCGGCTTTCACCATGGACGAACCGGAGTCCAGCCCGGGGTCGTCACCTGTGGTTGCCGCAAGCCCGTCGGCCGCGCCGTTTTCAAGCCCACCTGCCTCCTCTCACTCTAGCCCGCCGTGTGTTTCGTTGTGAAAGCGAAACTACTTTGTTTGGCCTTCCAAAAGAGGACACAACTAGAAATCAGTGGTTAAGTTGTATTTACAACACTGTTCCAGAACAGTTCAACCCAAATATTCAGATGTGTGCAGCACATTTTATGGAGGACTGTTTCCTGATCCTGGAAGAGTAGACTACAATGCTCTGACTCAATTCTGACTCACAGACTGTAAGTACGTTTTCATTTAAAGGATTTGCCACTGATGATTCAAACGCAAGTTTTGGGCAGTG
>NW_015549579.1:139319-148068 GCF_001515605.1 Sinocyclocheilus anshuiensis
TAATGTGTTTTTTGAACCTTAAACCGCATAAACACATTTCATTACACCAAATACACAAAATAATGTTATTTTTAGCAAGATCATATGACCCCTTTAAAATATATTCCTCGCAGTGTTCAGGCAGTATTATAGAATAAACCTTCTTCTCAAGAAACTGGTAATGTCTTGTATTCATGTGGCATTGACCCACATCTCTTTCCAGTGAACTGCAGTTTTATTACATATTTGATAAGAGCCATTTCAATTCCGTGTGTTCTGGGTCAAGAACCAGGCTATGGCTGTTCTGCAACTGTAATCAGTAGTAGGCTATCTGTAACTCGATCAAATGTGTCACATTGCTGATTGCTTTTCCAAGTGCATGTTTGTTCTACAATAGTTTCATGAATTATTTATAACTATAATGATTCCATATGTAGGGCCTGTTTACTTGAATGGATGTGTTCGGTTGAAACACGATGTTGTCTCAATCATGTATATATAACACAATTTCCTAATGTGAAAGCATTTTCATGTGTGATGAAGGCGCAGTGCATATGGAGATAACAGTGTAGGCTACTATAAAAATCTGAAACGTTCAGTTGAATCATTTAACCCTGGATGCATTTCGAACGCAATTTGCGCACGGTTTCATACTCCTCCATGTGCAGTTAAGAGCAATATAAAAATAACTTTCTGGCCCACACAAAATAGGTTCGCTTAAAAACATCAATGCAAAATCAATGCAAATCAACTAGATGCAAAGTCATCCACAATATAAAACCGTCCAGTGACGAACAAAAATGCGGTTGTTTTAATATTAGAAATGAACTTAAAACCTAGAAAATACAAGAAGTTTAAAACAAATGACTATTTATATTTCCGCACCGTTAGAGTAACCACTGAGTGGGCAAATACGTGTCACGTGATATTAAACCATTTTTTTTTCAATGAAATTGAATTCATTTTACAATGAATAACGTGTTTTAATAATTCTTTGAACACGTGCTGATGTAAGATATTTTAGCTATTTTCAAGCGAAAGGAGACTGATGCTGATGAAGAAGTGATAGGCCTACTCTACTGATTGGAGCAACATTACTAGGCTATGTATGAATATTTAGGCCTACACTTACATGTTTTACAAAATGATTGGAATGTATTCAGTACAGTTTATTTTTTATTTATTTTTTATTATGATTGGTCTGATTTAAGGACAAGCTGTTTGCAAAACAAAACACCATATGTGACCCTGGACCACAAAACCAGTCATAAGTAGCACGGGTATATTACAATACAATGTATGGGTCAAAATGATCGATTTTTCTTTTATACCAAATGTCATTATGATAGGCTATTAAGTAAAGATCATGTTCCTTGAAGATATTTAGTAAATTTCCTACCGTAAATATATCAAAACTGAATTTTTGATTAGTAATATGCATCGCTAAGGACTTAATTTGGACAAATTTAAAGGCGATTTTCTCAATATTTAGATTTTTTTGCACCCTCAGATTCCAGATTTCCTGATAGTTGTATCTCAGCCAAATATTGTCCTATTCTAACAAACCATACATCAATGGAAAGCTTATTCATCTTTCAGATGATGTATAAACCTCAATAATAATAATAAAAAAGACACCTTTGACTGGTTTTGTGGTCCAGGTCACATATAGTAAGCTAAACAATTAATACATTTTATTCAAGAATAATATATTAACAAAACAACCTGCAAAACATATTTTGATAATTTAAAGAAATAAACAACGGTTACAACTAGAGAATTCTTACAGGTTATTTATTCAAGACCAATCTGTTGAAACTCCACGTCGCTATGGTTATCGCTTCGCACTTTTTGAGACCCCAGCTATTTTTTACTATCATCTGGGGGGACTTGAGGCTCCATAATTTGCATTCCGATGAAGAAATTAAAAACAACGCGTAGTCAGTCTACACAAGCGCAAAAGTCACGGCCACATAGCGCCCCCTGCTGATGGTAATGTTCAGTGCAGCCCGTCACAATGTGACTCATCTAATGTTTGCGTGCAGTTCACACTGGTTTCAGGGCAGAGAGCGAGAAGCGCTGAGAGTCGCACTTCCACCAGCAGCCTTTACACACACTGATCAGACATACACACACACACATACACACACACAGGGCTGGACTCACACTCAGCCGGGCCGTACCTCTGCCGTCTTCGGATCTACAGCCGCCGGAACGTTTCGGAGTTTTAAGTGGTTTTAATGTTCGCCGGAACGAGCGGTAAGTCAAAGCTTTGTGTGATAGTGCGTTAGAATGCTAACATGGTTAGCCGGTTAGCAGCTGGTTAAGACACAATAAACGTGCGTTAAACAACATCCGCTAAACTGGATGGGATTTGACAGCTGTATGCATGCTCTGTTGGGGCACACGATGCTGGATTGGCCTTGTTCCAGTGGATCTGATCATCATGGTCTGTGTTAGGAACGTATAGCCAGCTAGCTATTATTTATATCCTCTTCCTCTCTATGGATGTATGGAGCTCATAAGGAGCTTATGGGCCAGATCGTGGGCATGTCAGGTCTGCTTTCACATGATGTGTTCATGATCATCACCAGACATGGATGCTTTTCTCTCAGTCTTTCCACATGTGGGTTTGTTAGCATTGGTGCTAGGAGAATATTTCATGACGGTGGACTTGAACTACTCTGGTTTACAGAATAAGCTTGGTTAATTGCATCAGAACGAGAAGCTGGATGTGGTTTAGCATATTTGCTTCTGATGAGACCGAGCATCTTGGTAGCTGTGGTTTGATGCTCTCAGTATTAAAGGTTGTGATCACATTACTGATCCATTGCTGCTTGTCTGTGTTTGCAGGATTCCTGTTGTCCAATAGCATTATGAACATTAAAAGACTTGAATTTTCTGGAGTTCAAACGGCTTGATGGTTTCTTGGGAGCCTTAAAGTCTTCACTTAGAGGTTTAATTCTTCATCAGGTCTTTCATACTCAATTGCAGAGAGTTCAGAAGATCAGATTCAGTTCCCTTAAGCTTAGTGTTGTAGCCTGATGGATATATCTCATGTCACACTGGTATGTGTAAGGTGTGGAACACGTTTCTTCAGCTTAGTGTACTGTAATCATGTTACACAACCTGAAAGGTAAAACTAGGCCTGGAGCTGCTGTCTTGTAATTTGTGTTTGGAATGTGATGTTAATATGCAAGACGTAATCATCCCTTTGGTCTAGTGATGTAAAACAGAGAACAGTTTGAGTACTTTAACCTTACAAAGCTGACTGTACCATATTTGACACATGCAAGGCCTCTAAATTATCAACACGATCAAAGCTCTGCTGAAAAACCTGTTGTACACTATCTTTTGCGTGCCTTCTTCCCTCTCATTGATAGTTCAACTACTGAAATGTAGTTTCAGTACATTTTTAGAAAGTAAAAGGCCTTTAGTGTAATTCTAAAAATGTCCATCTTCAGGTTGTGGTACACGTGTCTTTTCTTCTGTGAAGTCTTTATTGTTTTTTATAAAGTAAATGTAAGGACTTTTATATTGTTAGGTTTGATTGATTATCCATATTTAATTTTTAGAAAAATGTATTAAATGGTACTTATTTGTATATCTCCCAATAATCATTGTAATGTAATGTGTTTTGCTCCTCACAAATAAAACTACAGAGCTTTGGTCATAAACATTAAAATATCAGCTGACAAAGATGTTGTTTTGTACTGTAATAAAGATCTTGGCTATACTTTATTTTAAGGTGTCCTTGTTACACTGTAATTGTACATTTAAGTACTGAGTAATATTAATTAACTACATGTACTTACTATATGGTTAGGGTTTGGCTTAGGGTTACTTGCATGTAATTATGCATAATTTATTGTTATTGTAATAGTAAATACATGTAACGTGTAACAAGGACACCTTAAAATAAAGTGTTACCAAGATCTCACTTATGTAAATTACAACTAGCTAACAGAATCTTACTTTTTGGCAATATAAATAACAGCATCTCCACAAAATTGCATATTTTTGCCTCTGAATAAAATTGAGGTGAGTTTGAGTATGAACTACATATTCTAACAATATTATACTATATGGGTCATAAAAGCCTGATGTCCAAAACTTTTTTTTTTTAACACTTCAATGAACCTTTCCATTAAAATTAATAAATAATACATTTCTGACCATTATTTCACGTGTCAGGCTTTATAGAGTTAACTCTGCTGATCTCACCTGTGTAATGAGAGAGACTGCAATATTACACAGTCACAGTACATTTCTGGCAATGAACGGTCATTCACTGGCAGATTGTTGGCTGATGTCCTTTGTCAAGAATTTTCCAAAAAGGTGAAGCTGTGTAATTGTGAAAGGACTGTAAATGTATACTGATTTCAGTGTTTTGGCATGAAACATTTAAGGTAGGGGTTGACTGACTGTGCAGCTGGGGTCATTTAAATCTATTACGACTGCGTGGTAATTGGTGGCCGGCCAGTATTAGGCATTACCGTGGGATATGATTTATTTAGGCTTTGCTGTAGGCTGCTCGAAAGGCAAGCTGAAATCTGAAATGCTATTTGTGTTAATCTTCCACTTTGCTTATGTACAACAGGGTTTGGGCCCCCTTGTTTGGAAGACATCCAGATTTTATAAATGCATACTAATATTATAATATTAAAAGCTGTTTATGATGACAACATAATCACTAGTGAAGGATGCCAAACAATGATACAAATCCTTGAACGATTGCTCCTCTTAAACCACAATAAGCTCTGCTTTATGAAAAGAGAAGGACATTTCCTTTAGCTGAACAAAAGCTGGTGTAGTGGTCTGTAGTGTTCATTATTAATGAACCAAGCTATTATTTGTGTACTATGAAAGCACTATGAAAATGAATGGACCTTGCAGGCTAATTAATGGTTTTCGCTAAGACAAGCATGCTGCTGCTGCTCATACTGGGTTAGGGATCTGAATGAACCCTTAACTTTAAGAATTAATTTTATAGTTTACCCCAAATTGAAAATTATTTCATAATATAATCACCTTGGTGAGTAAATGATAGAATTTTCATTTTGGGATAACTATACATTTAATTACTAAAGAGAATTGCTTAATTTAGTTTCAAAAATTGCATAAATCCCATGAATTGTTCTTGTTAGTGTTCACAACACACTATTAGCATTACAATTTTATTAAATGCTACACGTCAAGCTTTTTAGTAACACCTCTTACTTACGAATAGCTGTTATGCAAGAAATTGAATAATGTATTCAAACAACGCATTAAAATGTTAACTTAATTTGCCTAGGAACACTGTTTCCTGTTGTGGTGTTTGGTGCTATTATGGTGGTAACCAGATGGAATTTTTTGATGCAACCAATTAGGGATGGTATCGTTTACATTTTATCGATATCGATACTGTTATCGATACTATTTAGTGCAAAAAGACATGTTGTGAAAAGTTGTTGAAAATTTCAAGTTATTTTATTACTGCTGAATTTTAGCAACTGTATTAAAGTTCTTCAGTCAAGAGCAGTGAGTTATTTTTCTCTTTGTGTTTTATTTTATTAACATTAAAGGAATAGTTCATCCTAGGGCTGCACGATAAATCGAAATGGAATCGAAATCGCGATTCAACAGAAGCTGTGATTGTCATGCGTATCTTTCAGTGAAGCACGGTTCTGTCAAATATGTTATTAAATGTGATATTTTCAAATGCTTTCAGAAGGAGCAGCATTTACTACACAGTAAATTACACACATTTCTAGTTCACCGAGAAGCTATGCAAACAGCTGTCATTATCGCGAACTATTTCTTCGATTTCATAATCGAGCAATAACATCGTCTGCGATTTTTTTTTTCGTAACTTGTCAGTGAACTACGGCTGTGTGTAGTAAATGCTGCTCCATCTGAAAGCACGTGATAATGATTTACTGCTGATTACAGAACCGGCTTTACTAACAAAATGCGCATGACAATCGCATTCGATTAATCGTGCAGCCCCAGTTCATCCAATAATAAAAATTGTCATCATTTACTCACTCTCAAGTTGTTTTAAACCTGAATGAGTTTCTTTCTTCTGTTGATCATAAAAGTTATTTTGAAGAATGTGGGAAACCAAACAGTTGCTGGTCCCCAGTGACTTCCATATTTATTTTTCCTACTATTAAAGTCAGTGGGGACCAGCAACTGTTACCCACATTCTTCAAAATATCTTCTTTTGTGTTCAGCACAAGAAATAAATTAATACAGGTTTGGTACAACATGACAGTGAGTAAATAATTACATAATTGTAATTTTTGGGTGAACTATCCCTTTAATGACAATCGGCAGCATGTTTAGTAGGCTACTGTTGCTTTAAGAGCTGCACGCATCTGTTTTTCTCTCAACTGTTTACTTTCACTTTAGACATAAGTTAACTAACTGTGTGTATATGTAAACCTTGTGTGTTTTTGAGAGTATTAGCGCAATCAGTCGCTAACTAAGATTACTAAGTAATCAGGTGCTGTTTGACTGGCCTTTTAGTGTACGCACGCTTCAGGTGTACACGCTCTGAATAAACGCACGTCAGAACAGCACGCAAATGAAACGTTTAACCGGTGTACCGACGAAACATGCTACCTATCAGATTGTGCTACCAAAAATATATTTGCATTGTTTTAAGGGTAAGTTTAGGGTAAGGGTAGGTGTGGACGGGTAGGTTTAGGGTAGGGGTAGGTATGGACATTAAAAAAAGCCTCAAAACACATGAATAAGATGCTGGTAGCACAATCTGATAGGTAGCATTTTTCGCTATCTTTTTAATGGGAGGTAGCACAATCTGAGCGGGTAGCACAAATCGTCAGAACACAGCACATGCGCATGGATATCACATGCACGTCGAGCAAACGTTGGCCACATCATTCAGTGAAGAAAAATTACAAGCAGCAGCTTCTAATTCGCCATTAACATTGAAGTATTCAGAGATAAAACAACGCAAGTATCGATAACAGTATCGTTTGTCTTGAAACTTATCGGTAGTCCGGTATCGACCCAAATACGTACCGGTCCAAAAAAATACCAATTCTCGGTACCCATCCCTACAACCAATGCATTTAAGAATGCATGACTGATTAAATACAAAACTGTGAATAACTGGTTAAGAATAGGGGTGCTCCGATTGATCGGTTGCCGATCACTATCGGCCGATAATCGCTTAGGGATGATTGATAGGCGGTCTCTAAATAACCGATCTCAAAAAAACGATCTCAAGCTGATGACATACCTGCCGTGAGGTTTGGCATGACATGCAGCGGCACCGTCTCAGTCTCTGTCTGGTGCGGGTACAATAATTATAATGCTGAAGGTGAGATACTCGCCTTCATATTTCCTAATTAAATAACTTATAAAGTAATTTGAAAACCTTGTGCGAGACGTCATTTCACAAACAGCGTGAGTGAATCACCGCGCGCGCGCTCTCTCTCAAAATACGCAAATGTCTTCAAATCACCACATCGCGTCTGTAAGCGAGCTGCACAGTTGACACAGGAATTGTCACTTGCACAATCGAGGCAGTGTCACATCGTCACTAAAGTTTATAAATTGCATTACTTTTTAATTCTTGCCAGTGTTTTACCTTTCAGCGCTCCTGGAGACCATGCGCTCATGCACACTCGCAGCGAACACAAATAATGCCAGGTTCACATTACTCCGTTTGCAGTGCGAATGTGGTGCGTATTTTTTTTTTTTTAGTGTTCACACTGCACACGGTTGCGGTCCGGCAGTGTGTTCCACGAGCGGTGCGTCTGCATCAGTGCAGAGATCGTTTCCGCACCGAGTCTATTTTTGCTGCGCTGCAAGCGCTGAATTAAAGTAACGGCGCATTTTTTGCAGTAAATATGAACATGGATTGACACAAAAATGTAGTAATTACACCATAAATGCATATTATTAAAGTCTGTGTTTCACAGTCAACACATGGCTTTTTTTGATAGGTTTAAAGGGAAAGAGCACTTTTAGATAAACAAGGCAATAAGCAACTTAATATATAGGCCTAAGTAAATGCAAAAGTAAAAAGCATTGAATAATGTGTTGCTTCTATTTATTGTGTTTAAACATGTCTGTAAAAGATTGTATTACTGTACTGTGTAAAAAAAGAATCACAATGCTGAAAAAGCATTTTCAGTGACAATGTTTGGATTTGAAATTAAAATAATGGATGAATGTTTGTGGTAAACAGCCACGGATCAGTAGCGGACTCCTGTGTGAAAGCTGCTTCCCCTCTCACAAGAGTCACCTAAGAGGGGAATTTCCCCAAATTTCAAAAATGAAATTCAGGCCCTGAATAAATGTCTAAAAATCCTGATTGGAGTATCACTATACATAGTTATAAATGATAAAAAGAAGGCTTTAAAATGATTGGTATCTGTGATCGGATCGGCAGATACTGCTTTCTGTGCTCGGTCTCAAAAGTCCTGATCAGTGCACCCCTAGTTAAGAATGTTAGTCAAAGCTAGTGTTGTCACGGTACCAAAATTTCAGTATTCGGTACCAATACCAGAGAAAATCCATGGTTCTCGATACCAATTTCCAAATTGTACCAAATTGTACCAAAGTACCAAAGCAAAACAAAAAAACATGCTAATTGAACAACATTATTATTTTTATTAATAACAGTAAACAAAAATAAAATGTACAAACCCAATGCCATTCTTTATACATATTTAACATTGTGTTTAAAGTTTTTCCACAAGTAATAAAAGTATGAAAAAAGTAAACAAGTTTCACCCAAAAGTTTTTGTCA
>NW_015549579.1:148241-148503 GCF_001515605.1 Sinocyclocheilus anshuiensis
CTAATTAAAAAATTTGACTATACTTTCATTTAATCCAAACTGTGTACATATTTAATTTTAAAGGGCTTTTGAAAACAGTCTAAGAGTTATTCAGCCAAGAATAACAACTAAATTAGCTAAAAAAATAAAAAAAAAAAGCCCAGAACTGCTTTTCTGACTGATATGACACAAACAATGATAACCATTTGTACATTCTCTAACATGCATATTTTAGATTCACAATTCATTTAAAAGCCTCTGGTGTGTAAAAATAGTAAATACC
>NW_015549579.1:148776-149962 GCF_001515605.1 Sinocyclocheilus anshuiensis
TCATCCGCGGTTGAGTATACTTTGAAAGCTGTGCGGACACGGCTGAGCGCGAGACGGAACGGAACGCGGAAAGTGAAGTATACCCGGGCCTTTATGGGCTCACTGACGGTGATGAGATTAATCCCTTAGGTATCGAAATTTGGTACCGAACGACGAGACGTTTTTCGATACTCGATGGTATCGAGGCAATTCGGTCGGTGCCTAAAAAGTATCGAACTCGATACCCAGCCCTAACCAGCACTGGGTTTCGACTTTGACACGTGCAGTGCTCATGTTTATTCAACGAAGTCAAGCCTTTTGGAAAATCTATTTGTGGTGGTCAGTTTTGATATTGTGGCGTGGGCCGCCACAAATAAATCAATATGGGAAACACTGAGAATATTGAAATATAAAAAGTTAAAATGAAACTTACCTGCTTGAACTCTTTTTCTTTCCTTTGATCTGGGTGTCTGTCTTTAAAGTGTTTTGTTAGTTTGGTGTGTTTCCTCATTTTGATGTCGCCACGTCTTTCGGATAGCGCATCAAGAACCGGGTTGACCGGGTACTCGGTACCACCGGTACTTAAAAAAACCTGGTACTGTAACGTTTTCATTTTTTTAGTACCGACTTGGTACCGAAGTACCGGGTCTTTTGACAACACTAGTCAAAGCAATTATAAGTCTGACACTAGGAGGAAAAAGCCATATGTAGGATCCAGAATATCATATAAAATTCATAATGGACTGTTTTGACTTTGACCAGCAGCAAACTAGTATCACCAACGTGCTAAAAGCACTCAAAAACCCTGGCATCAATTTTGAATGCAAGCACCAGCACCACTCAAATTTCCTAAAGAAAATTAAAAATGCAGTGCTGCATAATAATAATTTTGTGCATGTGTTTTAGCAACCTTGATCATTTTATACTTTATCTCTTTCTGATGTGTGACATGATTTTTGGAGATATGGAGAATAAATAGAATGGTACGCACATGTGAAAGTCATGGCCGCTCTCATGGCAGTCATCTCCAGGACTGGTTAATGCCACTAAAATTGAATCAGCCCTTTTAGGAGGCAGCCTCTCTTCTGGAGCACCAGCTTACTTGCCAGACTTGTGGCTTTAATTTTTTACTAACAAAATCAAATACATGGAAGTCAATACAAATCTATGATGGTCCATGTTGAAGGCTTGTGGCAGTGGAACCGCT
>NW_015549579.1:150576-164429 GCF_001515605.1 Sinocyclocheilus anshuiensis
GATGGGGGGACTCTGATTTTCAGTGAAATCTGCTATTGGGCTATATAAACATGTGAATAATTTATTATTGCAACTAGAATAAAGAGTTAAAATGGACTCTTAAACTAGAGTAAAAAACATTGGTTGCTACATTGCTACTACTCTCTGCAAGGCTTGATTCTGATTGTTCAAACTGTTTGACCTTTACAGTTTAACAAGCATAACTAGTAGATTTTACATGCATAACATATTATTTCAGAAAAGCCTTTGACTCTTATTTTTATATTATATAGTAGTCAACATTTGAAGTGCATCAAAACCTTTCATCAAAGTTGTCCTAAAATCTAAAAGCCAAAATGTGTTCTTGTCTTATGACAACTTCGATTAACTGTTTTTGATCCACTTCAAATGTTGACTACTGTATATATAAAATGTCTTTTTGTCTTCTCTGGTGAAGCATTTTGAGCAGCTTTAAAAAAAATAATTATTCACCACAATGGAGAAAGAGTGGTAGAACCTTCAGCAGTTTTGGTAGCCCATGGGCTAAAATTGGTTATGTAATGGCACTGGTCAAACCATTGAGCTACACAGAGCTTTAAGGTCTTCAATGTGACATCAACATGTAAGATTACAAATGTTATAAAATGATAATTGTGGCTGTTATCAATTTATGACTGTTTGTGTTCTAATAACTAATTTTTGTTCTTGTGTATCTCTGATTATCAGGAACCTGCCATCATGGGATTGCCGTCACCAGCCAATGTGCTGAAGTGAGCTGGATTTTTCCTCTGGTTTAAGCCAGCAATCATGGCGGGAATCAAGCGCGGGTACGACGGAAAGATCGCTGGACTATATGACCTGGACAAGACGCTCGGCCGTGGCCATTTCGCCGTGGTCAAACTAGCGCGTCATGTCTTCACCGGCGAAAAAGTGGCAGTCAAGGTAATTGACAAGACCAAGCTCGACACGGTCGCAACCGGTCACCTGTTCCAGGAGGTCCGCTGTATGAAACTGGTTCAGCACCCCAACATCGTTCGGCTCTACGAGGTCATCGACACGCAGACCAAGCTCTACCTGATCTTGGAGCTCGGCGATGGTGGTGACATGTTTGATTACATCATGAAGCACGAGGAGGGACTGAATGAGGAGCTGGCCAAGAAATATTTCGCCCAGATCGTGCACGCCATCTCGTACTGTCACCGGTTGCATGTGGTTCACCGTGACCTGAAGCCGGAGAATGTGGTGTTCTTTGAGAAACAGGGCCTGGTCAAGCTCACCGACTTTGGCTTCAGTAATAAGTTTCAGCCGGGAAAGAAGCTGACCACCAGCTGTGGCTCGCTGGCTTATTCTGCCCCTGAGATCCTGCTGGGAGATGAGTATGATGCACCTGCTGTGGGTAAGTGTGTATAGTAACTCTGCTCAGTAATTGTGACTCCAAAGTTCAAAACAAATCAATGCCTATGACATTTATCCAAGAATATTTTATTTCCTCATTATTATTTTAGTGTCTCGAAAAACAGTTTTAGGATTGCAGTAATTTTATCATGTGTTAAGGAGGGTGGTTGCCACAACTCTCATGGTCGGTTGAGGAAACTGTCTTTGCCCTCATACTAAAAGTAAGAGTTATTATCGTTACTAAAACTAAAACCATAAAAATGGATTTAATAACATTGCCTAAAATAAACATGAACTGAAATAAAGTATAGATAAAATAAATGTATTTACCTTAAACTATATGTATAACTATAAATATAACTTATTTTGATAAAATGATATTTTGTTTTGTGTTGGAGCCATTAAAATTGTTGGCAAACTAAGGCAAGAGGAAATCTGACCTCACCAGGCAAACGGGGAAAAAATAATCAATCATCAATGACGAGCCTCAAAAAAAGTTCTGGCAAATTTTGGGTCACAGACTGATATGATGAAGAACCAATAAGAGCTCTGTAATTTTATGCAAGATCTCACTGTGGTTAAAATGTCTAAGTGTTTTTTTTGGTCATATGTTTTTCATCAGGGTTTGAAATTAACACCCACCAAATGCGGGTAAAAATCAGCTGTGGTGGGTAACGCTGTCAAATCACTAGCCAATTTTGTGGGTTATTTTTCGTAAGTTATGTTTACTCATTAATTTCTTGGGGAAGTTCATGCAAGCCAAATCTGCGCAGGTTTAGCACAAATACTGAACTCGTGAGACATCATGACATTATCGAGTATATTGCAAAAATAAGCGACGTGATGAAGTCTGGTTAGACCAACACAGGCTTTAGTGCGCGTGCGCATTAAGAGTGCGTTCTTTCACTGCATGATTCAGTCTATTAATTTGCATTAAGAATGATCACAAAATTCAAGATAAGGGGGCAGAAAATGTATATATTTATATCAATTGATATAGTTAATCAATATCACACGAAGAGTGCCGTTTTTTTCTTAAAAAATCAGCATGGTTACAAATGTGATATTGATTTTTTACAACAGTTCAATAAACAATAAGATAATATCAAGAGACTTACGTTTTAGACACCATATTGACTGTTTTTTGCGCTATTTCGCCTACAAAAAACATCCCAAACACAGCCACAGCACAGTTTTGCGTCTCTGAGCAACATGACGGTGTTTCGTTCCTGAATTAATCAACCGTTTAAATGATTCGGTTCAATCGCAATGACTCCGAATCAGTACGTTTATATGGACAACAATACTACGATTTTACTCCGATTTTAATACGATTAAGACAATACTCTGATTAAGAATCTACCATGTAAACAGATTTTTGATTACCTTAATCCGGCTAAAGTCATAATCGAAGTAAACAGAAATCGAATTAAGACATGTGGAGTATTCCTATTTTAGTCGCATTACTGAAGTGCAGAATAGACATGTAAACACCTTAATCACATTATTACCATCGTGTAGGACTTTTCGCTGCATTTTGCGACAGGATACACACATGGCAGTGCTCAACCGTTTGACAGCAAATAAAAGCAGTTTGACGGCAAATAAAAGAGCTTCAACACCTCCGTCGTCTGTATGCACGTACAAATAATTAACTGCATTTGAAGCTTTCATAAAATTGAAAATGAAACACCCAAAACTGTACATGGCATCATCACGAAGATGAACTATATGTTTATACGTGAAATTCCGTAGGGGAAGTCGAATGGCGTCACGTGGGGACGTAATGACATGTGCCATTAATCGAACTATGTACTATAACGTGTAAAACGGGAACATGAAAGGAATATTCTAAAAGCAACTCATGTAAACACCATAATCATAATATTGGCTTATTTAGAATAAGGTAAATAATTAGATTACTGATGTCCATGTAAACTTAGTCAGTGACTTGCTGCCACCTACTGGCGGCGTTAATTTCACAATTAAAGTATCTTTTCATTTTTTTTATAATTTCAAATATTCAACATTTCATGTTTAAAATATCAAAACATTATTTGTGCATTTGTAACTGCAGGTTAAAGTATTCCATGTCCCTCTAAGCTGCATTAACATGTGTAAATACATCTAAATGCCACTTCATATGCAACTTCTGCAAAGATGAATTTTATTTATACTGATTTCATTTGTTTAGTAACAGCCTAAATGTATTATTATAATAATTGACTGATTAAGTGTAAGAATTTGACTCAAAAGATGATGCACACTTTTAGAAAAAATTGCTTTATAAAGGTTAAAATGGCCATAAAAGGTAAAAAATCAATTTTAACTTATTGGAAAAGATTCATTTCTATCACTACTGTGAACTCACCACACAGAATATGAAGAATATCAAAAACTTTAGGAGTCAGCTGTCCACAGTAGTTCTTAAGATATCAGCACAATAACACAGCAAAATATTGTCGCAAAATATTGTCTAATTATCGTTATCGATAAAATCACAGAAAGTATTGAGATATTATTTTTTGTCAATATCACACCCCCCTAGTACTGACACAAAATGATTTGCAACGGTCGCTTTGTCACGCCCAGTGCAGACGGCCTCAAACTATTGGTTTATTTCTGGATTTTTTTCAAGTTATGAATGGCCGGTAACTTAAAAATTTAGTAGCCAAATTGGCTGGTGAGTGAAAAAGTTAATTTCAATCCCTGTTTTTCATTATGTGACACTTACTATCATGCCATCCGCCACATGCAAAAAACGGGCCAAATGTTTGTGCTGAACATTCGTGTTGGTGTGGAAAATGGCATGAAAATAGAGTCATAGTGTATCTAACATACACAGGGCTTGCAAACTTTCAAAATCCCTGCTAGCCATTTGGGCATGCATTCTTCAGATTTTGGTAGCCCAAAATGAATTTAACTAGCTCGGATAAAAGAGACATCAGCTGAACTTCACTGTTGACAAATCAGCATGATCAAAAACTTTCGTGATTGTATTTTTCCTTCAAATTGCATGTCAGGAGAGTAGGGGTGCAAAAGATCACACAACTCATGGTTCGGATCGTATTACATATTTTGAGTCACAGATCAAGTCATTTTTTTGGATGAGCAAAAAAGTGTCTCTTTATTATTTAAAGAACACTTTAAGTACTTCGATACCACAGCAAAAAATAGGAGCATAACTAATGAAGGTCAAACATTTTTGAAGACAAGTGAACCAACCATCAGTAATAAAATAAGAACAAATTAACAAATTTCAAGCATAGATAAATGATACAATAAGGCGCGCAGAAAACAGTGCGTGAGTACCTAATTGAATTATCTTTCGCCTCTTCATGTACTTCAATGGTTTAAAATGCATGAATGTTTGAATTGGCAAAATGTGCAAATGATAAACTACGATCCATTTCACACCCCTACAAGCAAGTGAACAACGGGAATCAAGGAAGGAATCTTATATCACTATTCATGATACATTTTGGTAGCCTAACCGCAATGGTTTAATAGCAGCACAATTTATTGATTTATTATGTCACTGTAAGGCATTGCCATACTTCTGCCAAAAACACAGCTTAACCTCTTTATCAGAAAACATGTCAGAACAAACCCCTTAACCCTAGATACTCCAAATGCAGTTCTTCTCATCCGTTATTAAGAGGAACTGTCATTTGAGCTTCAAGTTCTGGATCTTTAGGCCATGGATTCCTGAAGTGCGTTGGCGGATTCCTTTCATCATTGCCATGTTAGCTCCCCAAGATAATGAACGCAAGTGTGCAAGTTGATGCAGGCTGAGGTCTAACCTTTCCGAGGCTAAGAGATGGTAGAGGCGTTAGGCATGTCGGGGCATGCAAAGCCTTCAGTCCATCGACTGGCCAATACAGAGTGACAAAGGAGAGAGCCCTGAGCATCTTTCAAAAGCATCTTTTAAAATACACAAATACACTTGCTACGTGTACTGCGTTAAGCTAACTGAGACTTGTTATAGCACTTGCATATCATTGCTCTTTTGTTGATTTTGATTGCTTCCATTGTCCTCATTTGTAAGTCGCTTTGGATAAAAGCGTCTGCTAAATGACTACATTTAAATGTAAAAATGACTTGCCCCGGCTGATGTCATTGATTTAGCACTTGATATGAAATATGCAAATCAGTATAATGTCTCCTTATTTAATGAATTACTGCAGCCAAGATCATGATGACAACTGTACACAACCACTTTTAAAAAAAATACTATAATGTAAAAAAAAATAAATAAATTGGCTAATATTTAAATGTATATAAGATTTCCAATATAAAATACAAGGTGTTTGTTTGTTTTGTAAAAAAACTAATTTCTCTTCATTTCACATGCTCATTTATCCCTATATTTATAGGGGAAGTCGTGGCCTAATGGTTAGAGAGTCGGACTCGTAACCCAAGGTTGCGGGTTCGAGTCTCGTACCGGCAGGGATTGTAGGTGTGGGGAGTGAATGTACAGCACTCTCTCCCACCTTCAATACCACGACTGAGGTGCCCTTGAGCAAGGCACCGAACCCCCAACTGCTCCCCGGGCGCCGCAGCAAAAAATGGCTGCCCACTGCTCTGGGTGTGTGTTCACGGTGTGTGTGTGTGTTCACTGCTGTGTGTGTGCACTTTGGATGGGATAAATGCAGAGCACTAATTCCGAGTATGGGTCACCATACTTGGCCACATGTCACGTCACTCACTCACTCACTTATCCTCATTTTAAATGTAGAATCTCTTCAACATTCACTTTCTTTAATAATTTAAAATAATAATAATAATAAATTTGTCGTAATAAAAATTGCTACATTAAATGTAGCAAATCTCAAAATGAATATCCATTTATTGTTGGGGTGCCTAATCGTGTAGCATTCAAAACAGTATTTTTTTATTTAATTATTAGGGATGCACCGAATGTTCGGCAACCGAAATTATTCGCAATAAGCGAAAAGACCGAATAAATTGTACCGAACAATGATATGACGTGATCAAATAGCAACCAGCGCAGAGTGAGAGGCGCGCACTCTGTTAAATTGTGCTTTGTTGGTATAGTGTCTGCTAGAATGTTAAAAATGTTCAGTGTTAAATATTTTTAAATTGTTGTTTTCTAATTGATTTTTTTTCTTTGAAAAGCAAGACAAAACAGTAAAAAGCACATTTTGGCTTTTTAATTTATGCAATGGTGAATTTTTTTTTTGGCAAAATACATGGGGAAAAAAACTCCGTATTTGGCCTTCGGCCCTGTGTTTAGTTTTGTTCGGTTTTGGTTTCGGCCAAGAATTTTCATTTCGGTGCATCCCTATTATTTATTTATTTATTTTTTGCTAAAACGGTACTTTTTTAATGTTTCAATTTTAATTTATTTGGCAAAATGTAGGATTTTAGGTCATCTGCCATAACATAAAAAAATAAGTATCAGCTTATCTGTGTTGGCCACAAATCTAATATCAGTGTATCGCTAATAAAAAAAACTAATATCCGTAGAAGAGAGGAATGTTTGTGCTGAAAAGCTTTCATTTAAGCATGCATGGTGCAGAGTTATCCCAGCAGCACACTAGCACAGATAACAGTTAAACCGTTTTGGTACTGTATCTCTGTACACATTTGTATGGTAACTATCTGTCACAACACTGCGGTTGTTGAGGCATCGTCTTTGGTTAATTGTATTTCCAGCCCTTATACAGGCAGGTGGTGGGACAGTTAATCCGCTCTTTGTTTGAGCTGAGCTTCCCTGCTGGAGCCCTGATTAAACACTCTTTATTGACACTGTCAGTGTGATCAAATAGACATTGTGCTCTGATGCCGGTGGGTTCCCTGCTGAGGTGAATTCTGGTTTCGCTTCCTAATCGATAATAATTTGTCCAGTGTTTGGCTGGGAAACCTGTTTAATACCTTTTTGTGCTCCTGGAAAGATGCATCTCTGTAAAACAGGAGACAGGCCGTGCAGACAGGTGTAACTGTCAGTCTCTGTATTTGTGGTAATTTCTTGTAATGTGGATAAATGCACCAGGAGAGGGATAGTTTAATATCTGATGGGTTTATCCCTGTGTTAAGCCAATATTGTTCAATTTACTTGAATTGCAATTGTTTCTTTTTATAAATGCATACATTTCAACTCAGCTGCAATGAAATATTAAGTGAAACCAGGATAAATGCTATCATTACACCGATGGTAAAATTTGGGGAAAATAACCTAACGTTGTGTTGTTTTGTTTTGTGGTAGTGTGTAGCACCTACTGCTTTGCATAAACTTCTGTTTGCTGAGCTGTATTTGTAACAAGGTTACAACAAGAAAACATATATGCTATACACTGTTAAAAAAAATCCGTAAAACTTGTGGTAAAAAACCGGCAGCTGTGGTTGCCGGAATATTACCATAAAAAATACGGTAGCAACATTTTAGGTTTTACGGTTTTAATTTAAATTTACAGTTAAATACCGTAATTTCATTAACTGATATAATGTTAATATACCAACCTATTGAGGTAGCCTACTGAAATCTGTTTTGTACCTTTGTAATACACTGATAACCATCAAATGCAGGTGGTGATGAGAAAGTCACATGATGAACCAAAGCCCATCACAAGCAGCTTTTAAATAATAACATATATAGAAGGTGCACAGTGTCATTCACACAAACACTAAACACCATCATGGTAACACACATGAAACTGAAATAATGCAATAAACATTCATTTAGCAACATTAGGTGTAACACACAACCCTAATATACAAAACTGATAAGAAAAAACTAAGAAACATAGTTATTTCAACCAAAAAAAAAACATCAAATTTGAAATGTAATGCAGAGAATTCTGGGAATGTCAATTTACGTTATTACTGTAAATTTACGTTATTCACTGTCTTTTTCACTTCCAAAAACAGTATACTACCGTAAAATTACATGTAATGTCCAATACGGTTTTTCACCGTATATAGTAGGGAAATTTACCGTTAACCATTTAACAGGTTTTTACTGTAGCATTTTTACAGTCTTTTACCGTTAAATTCACAGACATTTTTTACAGTGTATGATACGAGCATTAGGTGTTATGCTGTTCATTAATTCAAACTGAACTTAACTAATTGGTGTACTAGCATTGACAAAATACTTATGACTGGCAGTGACCTTCAGTATTGAATTGCTCATTTTGCAATCACTTTTAAAAAGAGAAATATGGAACATGCCCAGGCTTAATGGATGCAGAGTTTTCTGCAGTAATGGAAACACATCCCAAGATGTCTTTACCTTGGCCTCTCCATCTTCATAAAAGTGATGAGCAGTGGGATTCATTTTCAACATAATGAAATCATTTCCAGGGTTTATTTGGAAAATCTGAAAGGGGCCCAACTAGTGTTGTCACGGTACCAAAATTTCAGTATTCGGTACCGATACCAGTGAAAATCCACGGTTCTCGGTACCAATTTCGGTACCAAAGCAAAACACAAAAACATGCCACTGCTTTTAAGAAGAGGTTGCCAGGTTTTCACAACAAAACCCGCCCAATCGCGTTTCGAGGGGTCCCCGTTAAAAATCACATTCCGGGGATAAAATACACGTGTTTTGGCGGGGTTCCCCTGGTAATTCTCATTCCAGGGGCTAAATATCACGTTAATGGGGTCGTTTTTCAACCCGCGGACATGAAAAACAACCCGCGGCAACAGTGTTAAGCAGCCCAATTCCGCGGGAAAACCGTGGACTTGGCAACGCTGGAAGAGGCTAGCTGTCTGATAGCGCATCAAGAACCGGGTTGACCGGTACTTAAGAAAACCTGGTACCGTAACGTTTTCATTTTTTTAGTACCGACTTGGTACCGAAATACCGGGTCTTTTGACAGCACTAGGCCCAACTTAATACATTTCGTTAGAGCTTAACATTGTACAATAAGTATCAACATATAGTATGGCAGCAGCTTATTTGTAATCATGTGATATAACTTTAATGGTTTATGGATAGGTATATTTTTTTGGAACACCTTTTACACTCCTGTATCTCTCTCATTTGTCCTTGAATCAGATTGCAGATAGTTCGATACTTGACTATCCTAACCCATCCTTAATTTATTTTTATTACCTTGGCATTGACATTTTTAAGCCATCTACTATAATACAAATGAATGAGCTTTTACACTATTGAGAGAAACAGGCTTGTGAAAGTTTCTGTCATTTGAAACGATGAATGGAATTTGACTTTTCCACTTCAGTTAGTTGATGGATAGCGTGATGCTTGATGATATCTGATTAAAAAGACTGATGAAAACGTTGAATCATTCCTTGACATGTTTGTTCTTGTTGGTTTCATACGTCACTTCTGAACTCTTCACTTAGTCAAGTCTAAGTTAACGTATTTACACCTGAACAAGTCTTTTGTCAGGGAAACCATGCACAACGGGATTTGAAAACATTTCCAACGGTCATTGAACACCTGTATACATTTTTAAATTACGAATTTCAATCATGGGAATTTATTGAAATGTAGACACTAATTTAATTCTTGTTTATTTTATTTTTCATGATTTTAGTTTTGTTTGGTTTTGCAAATACTCTCTAAATTAAATGCTAATATGATTAAATGATTTGAATTCAGAGGCTGTTTAATTAATACTCTCTAAAAGTATAAAAAAAAATCAACACCATATGCATTGTGTGCAAAATTGTTTGCAAATTTCATGTTGTTTATCTGTACAGCTGTGTGTGAACAGGCTAAAAATAGACTTTAATATTTGTCTAGCACTGTCTGTGTTTAGCTAGTTTTTAAATCAGCAGCCTCAGAGACAGACTATGTGATTATTAGATGAGCATGCATTTATTTTTATATGAGTTCATGTAATCACGGGGCTTTTATGCAGGGTGCCATATCTGCCTCTGACAAACAAATCAGAGCTTCTGTCTTAAATATTGGCCCTATTTCAAATCAGATGAGATCACTGAAGTATGTGTGACAAGCAGCACATGGAAAATCGTGTCCTTGGAAACTGTTAATTAAATAGTCTCCTTATTAAGTGATGGCAAAATAGTAGCTTCTTTGCATGGACATTGTGTCCTTGTAATCTTAAATATTTATTATTTATAGCAAAGCTCATATTTTCCATGTTTTTCTTTAAGCTCTGTAGTGTTGACTTTGGTTTGATTTGTTGTATGGTAATCTAAACACCGGAAAAACAAGCTGAATTCCAGGACCATGAACACTGATGTCTGTAAATTCAGTCTTGACCATGGTTGGCTGGTTTATTGGCTCCATAACCGTAGAGTTCAGGCTTTTGGTTTGTTTTAAACGTTACATTCCTGTATTGTTCTGCCTTGAAAATCAAACTTTATCAACAAAACTATATTGACTAGACTTTTTTTTTTTTTTTTTCAAACTGTAAATTCCAGGAAAGCATTTAAAAATGGTGCATCGGCGTTTATTCTACAAGTCTAGTTAAATGAGAAAAATTGTCTCCATTTTACACATTCAAAAGTCACATGTGAGAACCTTGTAGTGGTATCGTGTGTGATGTTTGTTTTATAGCTGCATCTATCTAGAACCCCGTCCATTCAGTCATCGGAAACCATCACCAAAGGCAAACCTGTACACACTGCAGGAAACACACACACACACATACCTAAAGACTGATGGCTGAAGTGCAGATTGTGTGTGAATGTTCTCAGCTTTCTTCCACACTTCCAGCAGAGTCCCTCAGCTCAAGTTGACAGCTCAGGTTCACCTCCAAGCGTCTCACGCCTGCTATAAATGACTTTATCTGAAGTTATCTTTCATCAGAACATCATGAAATGGCACATATGCTAGTTATTGCATTATTCGTTAAAGACTTATGTTTAAAAAATGCAATATTTAGTGAAATTGAAATTAAACTAATTTTCACTCCCACATTATGACACAATAGGGCCTTTCGCACCACTTTAGTTCCAGAACTAAATGTACAGTACTAAATTACTGGGACGATTTTGCGCGAACTATTTCCCAGTACCATTTAAAGGGTTGCATTCGCTCCGACAGTGTGTACTAGGAAGTGACGTAAGCCGGTCGACAGCGTCGTCATTTGTGTCTTTGTCAATACATTTTTTTTTTTAAGTAGCAATACCAGTCTTGCTACAGTGTAGGTAGTTCAAAGTACTGACACTTGAACTGCTGTCTGAATGCCAGGTGGCTGCATTCGAACAATCGGCATGCGGTACATGAAGACTGTGCGTAGCTTATGGTATGCTGCTGTGCGTGACAAGTTTGTGCGTGTGAAAAGTCAAAACGCAAGTTCCTATCCTGGTGTGGTATTGATGTAAACAGTCAAAACAAATTGCTGCATTATGCCTTGACAGTACATTAGGCTAATAGACCTGCCTGCCGCTCTCTATTATGTCATTAATATTAATAAAGTAACAATATTGGCCAGAAGAAAAGATATCTACTCACTGCTTTTAATTTATTTCTTCATTACTGACTGTTTGCTCAAATAATGATTTGAAAAACCTTGGAACATTGTTTACTTGAGTAATGCTTAAGGCAATTTGTGATATTGTTTTAATTTGTTTATATTAATAATAGTGCTGTCAAACGATTAATCATGATTAATCGCATCCTAAATAAAAGTTTGTTTACATAATATGTGAGTGTGTACTGTGTATATTTATTATGTATATATAAATACAAACAAAAGCCATGTATATATTTAAGAAAAATATGTTATATGTTTATATATTAAACATATGTATATATAATATAAAATATAATAATATAAATATATGTGTATATACATGTAAATATTTTCAAAATATATAATGAGTGTGTGTGTGTGTTTATATACATAATAAATATATACAGTACACATACATATATTATGTAAACAACCCATCAGACCTGACACCAGGACAGAAGAAAAAGGCTCCAGGTGCAGGTTCACTGATGCATCCCACCCTTTCAGTGCTAAACAAGAATATATATTTTTTTTCCCAGCCAGGCCCTGATTTGTACTTGCCAAGCCAATATTTTCACTGGCCCAGTCACCACAAATATAAATAAATAAAGGATTAAAAATAATAACTAAACAATTAAATAAAAATCCTTATATCAGTACATAATTCAAAATAGTTTAGTTTAATAATTTATTAATTAGTTTTATTATTTAATAAATAAATATTTTATATGAAAGGAAAAATATTAAATAAAAAAGAAATCATTTAAATTATTTTTTAAATCATGCATTTTTTATGCTTTTTTTAATAATTTTTAAAAATAATTTTAAATTATTTATTTTTCATTTGGCAATTACTTTTTAATTTGGTATGCTAGCTATTTTTCCTGGTAAACTGTAACTAATGTAATATAATAATCCTTTAAATTCTTAAAAATAATACTAATACTATTTTATTTAAAAGAAAACTATAAAAGTAGTTTCACATTGTGATCACATTGTGTTTGTCTATTAGGGTCTATTAGGGTTGGGTACCGAAACTCGGTGCCAATATGGCACCGGTACCTATGTAACCGGTATGTACTAGAATCGAATCAGAACGCAGATTTCGGTGCCTCATTTCAGTGCCACTTAAATGCTTGGGTGATCGATTAAAATATTTGTTCTCTGGTTCTCCGAAACGGACATAAGGGTTACCGGCACCGCACGTGAAAAATAATTTCCCGACTGAGAAAATTCACAAACGCAAGTCAGAAAGCTCTAATAATACAAATCCAACACATCTTTGTAGTAACGCGAGTGTCCATGTTGTTTTCACATTCCAACTTAAAAGCACAATTTGGGAAATGAGAGCATCTGAGGAGCGCGTGAATGCAGTAATTACACTTGCTCTGACTGCAGCAGGTAGCCAACCGTTAGCTAGCTCAGCTAAACACGGTTAAATTAAAATACCTAAAACTAAACTTTCCTTGAAATGACTTGCAATGAGAAGCGTTTCTAAACCTGTTGTCCAACAAAAGAGAGTGGCTTGAATAACACAGATAAACTATACATTGTCACAGTTGAGTGTTTATTGTCTGTTTTATCATTCAAAACGTTTATATCTTCGGTTTACTCAGTTACAGCCATAGCAATGCCTGCCTGTCCATATTAGGGATTTCTTGAGTCCTATTCCTTCTGTGATGCGCATGTGGAGTTTATGCGCGAGGGCAGCCTCTGGCATCCAGTATGAATGAAACAGACATTAATTGTCACCCTGGACCACAAAACCAGTCATAAGGGTCAATTTTTTTAAATTGAGATTTATATATCATCAGTTGAGTGTTTATTGTCTGTTTTATCATTCAAAACGTTTATATCTTTGGTTTACTCAGTTACAGCCATAGCAATGCCTGCCTGTCCATATTAGGGATTTCCTGAGTCCTATTCCTTCTGTGATGCGCATGTGGAGTTTATGCGCGAGGGCAGCCTCTGGCATCCAGTATGAATGAAACAGACATTAATTGTCACCCTGGACCACAAAACCAGTCATAAGGGTCAATTTTTTTAAATTGAGATTTATAT
>NW_015549579.1:164828-174083 GCF_001515605.1 Sinocyclocheilus anshuiensis
GGTTTGTTAGGATAGGACAATATTTGGCCGAGATACAACTATTTGAAAATCAGGAATCTGAGGGTGCAAAACAAATTAAAATAGTGAGAAAATCGCCTTTAAAGTTGTCCAATGAAGTTCTTAGCAATGCATATTACTAATCAAAAATTAAGTTTTGATATATTTATGGTAGGAAATTGATAAAATGTCTTCATGGAACATGATCTTTACTTAATATCCTAATGATTTTTGGCATAAAAGAAAAATCGATTATTTTGACCCATGTTTTTTTTGGCTATTGCTAAAAATATACCCAAGCGACTTAAGGCTAGTTTTGTGCTCCAGGGTCACAAATGTGTTTATAGCACTAAATAATGACCAATCCATCCTATTTTGGGTAATTTTTTTTTTTTTAAGTATCGGTTCAGGTACCATTTTAAAAGTATCGATTTGGCACCGGTATCGGAAAAAAAACAAACGATACCCTATTGTCTATACTTACTACACCTTTTTATTGCTTAAAAAATAAGCAAACTTTTTGTTTATATATTTGTTTGTTTGTTTTTTTTAATTAATAAACATTTTTGCAACATTCTTTGTCGAGGGAAAAAAATGATGTTTTACATTTAAATTAAAGGCATAGTTCATCCAAAAATGAAAATTCTGTCATGATTTACTCACCCCCAAGTTGTTACAAACCTGTATGAGTGTTGAGAACAAAAGAAGATATTTTGAAGAATGTTGGTATCCAAACAGTTGAGCCATCGACTTATTGGGGGGAAAAAACACACTATAAGTGGCTACCGTCAACTGTTTGGTTACCAACATTAATCAACATATCTTCTTAGTGTTCAATAGACAAAATAAACTCGTACAAGTTTAGAACAACTTGACGGTGAACTATCCCTTTAGGTTTTAATTAGGGATGCGCAGATCCGATATTCATATCGGGTATCGGCTCCGATAGTGCCATTTTTCTCGGATCGGGTTCTTGCCGGAGTTTAATGTTGTTTTGTTACTTGCTACTGTGAGAACAAAACACGGGCGTAGAAAAGACTATAGATTGTTTTTAACGTGCACAGTAACTGAAATTTAAAACTGTTAAAAGAAAGGCTCAATAACTGTTGCACAGATATAATACACTACGCATCAATTTCTCTTCCCTTTGTGCTTTGCAGTTTTTAACACGAAGTGCTTACAGTGTGCGCATCCGGTGTGCAGAATGATGCACTTGAAGCAACACGGCGTCAGCATTGCCTTATTAAAAAATATGCTATATATTCAAAAGAAATTTATTTTTATTTTATAGTATATACTTAAACATATATATGAATGTTTTTAATGAATGGATTTTATAATACAAATAGCAATGTGTAACATTTTACCATATTTAGTGCAACACTTTTTGTTCTCCACAAAATATTGTTTTTTCACTAAATGTTTGGATTTCTAAAATTATTGTGCACTGATTTTTCTAGAATAACTTTTGTTGCCGAATTATCCACTAACCTAGTTTATGATACATTTTTGTCATAGATTGTAAATATACATAGGCCTATATTTTTTCATATTTATTATTTTATTTTTCTTTATAATGAAGTAGTCTGTATCTAGTAGATTGTGAAAGAATGATTATCAGTTCCACACACAGAGATATAAATTCTACATTTATTTAAATGGGGGAAAAAAACTTAACTGGTATCGTATCGGTATCGGCCAATACTGAACCCTAGGTATCGGAATCGGTATCGGAGGCGAAAAAGGCGGATCGGAGCATCCCTAGTTTTAATCTGGAACACTAGTTTGCTAAATTTAATAATAAACCGACATCTACATTTATGAACAAACTTTATTTGAAAAACGATGATGTCATTTTAAACTCGTTCTGATTGATTCAAATATATCAAATTGTTTTCTACGATTTTAGCAACCTCATATACAATGCATTAGCCAACTAGCTAACTGTACCATGGTGGTTCACAGCAGCAGAATTTGCGGTGTTCAGTGCTTTGCAGTGTTCTTTTGATGCCAGTTGTTCCCTTCATCGCTCACATCAAGATTGGTTTCCCCGATGGTCTTTTCAGATGAAATGTTTGGGTTCATCTGTTTTTCTGAACTCTGAGGACTCGGTTAATATCAAGCAAGATCAGCTGGTGTCTAGTTGCGTGAGCCGAGAACATTATTAATGTCTAAAAATAAAACTGACTGGCCTTCCCCAGTTGGTATTCTCTGTTGTCGCAGGTGTCTGTGCAGTGATTAGGCACTTCATATGTTTTGTGTGTGCGTGTTTTTGCACGCAACTTCCTTGTTCAGTAACTAAAACACCTTTCTTCTCAGACAGTGAGTCTTTTCAGTAGCTGTCTGACTTTTGTTTCAATAGGACTCTTTATTTTGTGGTAGCACAGAAGGAGGGCACACAGTGGTTAGGAGTGATGGGACAAATGAGGGCAAAGCACTTCTTTTCCTCATGAACCTACTGCCCTCAAACAAGGATGTGCTACAAATCTGTATCTTTCAGTTCTTGCTGAAGCATCAGTTAGAGCACACAGATGCCACAAACATACAAAAACCCTTAGGCCCTGCCCTGAAACTTGAATAGTCCTCATTGTTTAGATCCCTATGGGTTTTATTACATTCATTTATTACAAATAAATACATTTAAACTGTCTAGTTTATTAGAATTTTAAAAATGTAGTAAAATTTAATGATAGTCACTATTTAAATTAACAAATAAACATACAAAATTGAAGCAGTTTAAGTCATGTTTAAATTGTTAAATGTAGCAAAAATATAGCTTTTTTTCTTTTTCATTTTTGTATTTACTTTTTTAATTAATTAATTAATTCCTTTGGTACTTCAGATGTTCATCAGGTTGCAAGCCTTTAAAAAAACCCCAACAACTATATTTAGCTCTAAAGTGGCTTTATAACTTGATTTGTAAATTATGTCTGCACCAGTTTTATATTTATTTAAATAAATGGCAAATGTTTTCATATCTTGTTTCATCCATTTTCATCCATCATGCAAGTGTCCAAATGCCATGAGTCATTGTATGTGTAACAAAAATTGTGTTGTGACGTTGTGTTACATAAGTATAGGGTAACTAACATTTAATCAAATGTTGTTGAAAAGTAATTTTTATGACTTAACATTTGGTAAACTGCAATTATAGACATCTGATTTAGAGTTGGACCAGATTTTTTTTAGCTTGAAGAACTGTACAAATTTTTTTTTCAGTTTATGACTGTACAGCACTAGTTAAGGTCTTGTGTATTTGAAAGTGCCATGCAGTCCTGCGGATTATGTGCCACTATTACTCATACTTAGGGTTAGAAATTTGAAGAAAACACTGAACTCAAACCTCATCGTATTTATTTACGAAAATGCATGACGCCTCTAATTGTGTGAATTTTATGCTGTGCTATTACTTGCAATTACACTTATGGAGTGTGAACATACAGTGTTAATGTTCCAGGTATTATGGAGTAACATGTTATACAACCTCTTACCATACTGTACATTTCATAGCGATATAGTTAATCTGCCAATTTACTTGGCATTTAATTTAGCCTTTAACAGAAATAAGATGACAAAAATAAGAAGAAACAAAACTATTTATATAAAAGGCAATCGTATGATTTGATGTCACAGGAATTTCTGGGAATGCTAATTCATATTTTTTTACTTGCAAGAACCATAAATTTGACAGTAGTTTACAGTAAATTACAGATAATACAATGCACATATAGTGTTTTTACTGCATGTGAAGGTACACTGTTAAAAAATAAATAAAAAATAACTGAAAATGTACTTTCTGCCAGGACATTATCTATTCATTTTATAGACATTTTTTGTTAACCCTAAAACACAAAGCAATGAAATGCAACATTCAAAATACAGGTAAAACATCAGTAAAATAAATACATATGGAATATTCCTTTATTCCTAAAAGTATTTTATGTTAATGCAGTAAATTGTGCCCTATTGTACTGTTTATTTCTTTTATTTTATTATTTTTTTAATGTAAAATCTTTAACTTTTTTCTAAAAACCTTATGTATCTGTCTGTCTGTCTGTGTTTTGGCTTGGGCCAGTATGCAAATACATGTCTGTGTGCTTACAAAACACTCAGAACACCTTAACCGTATTGGCAGGCTCATTTTAAAAACGCCTTAAAGTCACACCACTCGCGTGCAGACTATGTTGCACCTGTGTTACGTAATGTCAGCTCACCTGTCACATTCAACATGAGAGCATGACCGTCACTCCTAAAAGCTCCCATAGCGGATCTACTGCAATGGATCTTCTACTTTAACTTTAAAATGAGTTGATTTTCTTCAGACACTAAAGCCTAACTCTTTTTTTGTAGTAATCAGATTCATTGTTGAGAACATTAGGTCACTGCTGTTTTCCATGTGAGCTTTTTTGTTGTCTGAATTATAGAGAGCTCTAGTTTACAGCAAACCCCAGAGGTCTAACATGCTGATTTTCACTCACATTATAAATAAATATACATATTTTAAGCTGTTAAAGTCATGTTAAAATTTTTGAATGTAACAATAAACTAAAATAACTAATTTTTAAATGCAACTTTTATTGATTGTTTTTTTGTATTTCTTTTTTATTATTAATACATTCGTTGATTCTTGTTATTTTAGGTGTTCAGCAGGGCATTGAAAAGCTTAAATAAAGCATTTGAAATTAGTAAGGGTTGGACTGTGTATGTGCACGCCATGCTAGCAAATCGATCTTGGATTACATTATGTTGTAAATATTTTATGTTTAGTGCAGGCGTTTCTAGCGCCAAGGTTGTGTAACAGTCTAAGATGCATCCAGGCTTGAGCATTGTCCAGTCTTGAGGTTAAAATAACCCAAGTTTTGCATAATGAGCCCTGGCGTCAAGTGCACTGTGACAACGAACCGTGGATAGAGCTGCATCTGACGGCTTGACACAAAGAAAAGCACTCCAGTCACCGAGGGGCGAAGTGGTGATGGCATCTGTTGATGACTTGCTACAGTTCTACTGCAGACGTCACAGACTGAGCCATTGTTTCTTTATGAGGGAACTGCATTTGAAGTTCATCCACAGCTGACAGACAGAGCACCACAGATGGACTCTAAAGCACTAAAGCAGCCCTTTGTTTGGCCACAACCCATTAGTCTTTGTCTAGCACTGGAGAGAGTGTGTTTGAGGCATTGGCCTGTCGCCAAATGCATTCATATTTGAAGTACTCAGACGGTGAAATGAGATGTTTGATTTATTTTGCTTGGATTGATCTTTTTGATGTGCCAAAGAGCTGTGAATGTCAGAGATGTTGTCTCTGAATGTCTTCGTATTGTTATGATGTCAGTAGTGTTGTCAAAAGACCCGGTATTTCGGTACCAAGTCGGTACTAAAAAAATTAAAATGCAGTATCTCAATGAGAGTTTCAGTGTCTTTGTTTGTGGATGGCTTTTGTCGCGGGTTTCTTTTCTTGAATGAATTGGAGAAGGCATGATCTATCAGTAACTTGATTGTGATTGTTATAATAGTGTGCTGAGTCCTGTGTTGAATGGCATCAAGTGAATAAAGGCCCTTTCACATGATGTGTGTCAGCGTTTTCCAGCACATTGAATTAGATGTAGTTAAACGCCGAGCTACAGTTGTGCACAGGTCAAGCGTTGAAACATCAGTGCTCAAATTATTTCAACCAGATCTTTCAGTGGACAGCAGGATTATTTTTTTCAATACATATGGGCCCGGTTTCACAGACGGGGCTTAGCTTAAGCCAGGACTAGGCCATAGTTCAATTAGGATTTTAAAGTAATTTTTATAAACATGCCTTAGAAAAAACATTACTGATGTGCATCTTGAGACAAAACAAGGGCACTGACATATTTCAAGATAAATCAGTGCAAGTTTCTTTCAGTTGAAAAAGCTCAGACTTACATTTTAGTCGGGAACTAGGCTTAAGCCTTGTCTGTGAAACCGGGGGATGGAGTGCCACAAAAAAATCAATTTAATTATAAGAAAAAAAAATACTTAGGCCTATTTTCAAATTGACAAGTAAATAAACATTTTATTCTTGGTTAGAATGTCATTAAACATATCAATAAATAATTAACAACATTCATTAAGTCACATTTAAAATTGACAAATAAATAGACATTAAAGCTATTTAATTTACTTAAAATGAAAATTCTATCATTCATGTAAATGAAAGTTGTTGGTTCGGAATGACAGGAGTGATAAAAGCATTTTTGTTTTTGACATTTGATTTCTTTCTTTTTTTTTTAATAAATTGGTAATAGATTTATATATATATATATATATGTGTGTGTGTGTGTGTGTGTGTGTGAGAGAGAGTGTGTGTGTGTATGCATGCATGTATGTATGTATGTACCGGTATATTTATATGTATTAGAGCCCGACCGATATGGGTTTTTTTGGGGCCGATACCGATACCGATATTAGGGAATAAAAAAAGGCCGACATTGCTCAACAGTATAGAAAGATCCAGTGCAATCCTAAAATTTTATTTTATACGTTTGGCAGGTGCTTTTATCCAAAGTGACTTTGCATTCAAGCTATATGTTTCATCAGTTCTTGCTTTCCCTGGGAATCAAATATGACCTTGGCGTTGCTAGTGCAATGCTCTACTGTTTAAGGCATGTCATAACTTTTTTTTTATTATTGCGTTAAGCATATTGGTCTGTTCATTGATTCAGGACCTACCCTTTCTTCAGTCATTCAAAATGAAACTATTTATTAAAGCATAGCTCTCCATTCTATTTCCTGGTGCTCATAATGGTCAGTGCAGATCCTTTTATCCATGTAAAGTCTGGATAAAAGATCATGGATTATGAAGCCAGTCGAGTACATTTGATTCTCAAATTTTTTCACATTTTGTTTAAAATTGGAGCATGGCATGTTGCACATACCTTTATTTGAAAGCATTAATATTTCAAGACCATTGGCATCATGAAGGTGTGTTGTGTGGATTATCTCTTTCATTTGGTTTTGAAAACCTTTACACCATTTTCAAGAAGTTTAAATGTAATGACTGAAAAGGTCATGTGGGACATATTTGAAACTGACTTTCAGTCAAAATCGTCGCATGACTTTGATTTGGCAGATGAAACGTCTTCAAATATTAATAAGCAGTGGAACAATTTTGTAAATGTTTTAATAACAAAATGTTATGCCAAACGTCTTTTTTGACTGTAGGCCCATCCCAAACGGAACAAATATTTAAATAAATTTAAATTGAGAAATTAAAAACATGCTAATCTTGGAGACACATTCAAACCATTGTGGATATGAGTATACAGTATTTGAATGAATTAATATTAGCCTTATGTCACTGAATTATTGACAGCTCTAAAGTCTAAAGGCTTGTTCACAGCAAGGAAGATAACTATAACTATAAAGTTTTAATAATCATCTTAATTCTTTCACTTCTTTCACTAATTCCTTGAGAATATGGGAAGTCCACACCACAACTATAACTATATAATAAAAAATTCAGCTGATTAACATTCACAGCCAATCAGAATTTAGACTTGCATAACTGCAGTGTGTGCTTATACAGAACATTATCACCATACAACATATTTATAGTTCTAGTTATTTATAGCTATTGTTCTTGGTGTGAATAGGCCTTAAGTGTGTACTTCAAGACCGGGACCCTTGTTCATAGTCAGAAATCTGGCTGCAAAAGACGGCATTCAATATAATATTATTTTCTGCTGCCACCATGACTGAACTGTTTTTAGTTGAAATTTAATAATCAGAACTGACAAAGCTCTCACAATCATATTGTCCATAGGTAGAGCATGCTGTGTGTTTACCCTGGTGTCAATGGTAGAGTTTTAAACACTGCAGGATATCTGGCTATAAAGTGACCTCTTGCTGGGCCAGATTTGTTTCTGATCCATCTGTCTGTCAGTGGTCAGAGCAGAACCCGCAGCCTGTGGGTGTACAGGTCATTACAGCCGAACAATCCCAGCAGGGACGGAAACGGTCCAGAGCCACTGGCACGGTGCATAACCACGGCTGCTCAGTGCCTCAGGTGTATTGCTGCACACTCCGCAGCAGATTGGAGCTCTCCGAGGGGCCATTATCAGATAAAATATCTCCCATTACCTTCTAGAAATGCACCCCTGCCATCTGTGCAAGCTAGAGCAAGAAATCATGCCTCTTCCATTTTCTCAAATGTGTTGTCAATTTCATAAAATGGGCCTATTAAAGTGGTTTGCCTCTTGCCACTGCAAACTGTTGCCGTAGTTGCGGTGACATCCCTGGAGAGTGAAGGGCTAATGGAAGTTTTGCTTAAACTTTCTCTCTCATTTCAGTTACAGCTGTACTTACAATTTCTGATTTAAGATTAGGAAGTGCATGCCGCTGCAGACCGCTCATGCAGTGTTTTTTTGTTTTTTTTCGCTGTTTAGTTATTGAACATTCCATAGCACTTGTTAATTACGTCCCTTGTGTTTTGACAGTCAGGGCTCATGGGGCAGATTTTGGCTGAGACAAACCAGTCTGTGGGCCACCCACGCTGCTAAATTGATTTAATGTCTGTTAATGGGCTCGGCCACTTCTCCCTAACTTTCAGCTGTTCACCACCAGAGCACACTGAGCATTTCACACTTTGCACATTAGTGTCGCACGATTACAGAAAAACTGTCATCAGTTCTAGAAACCACACGTCTTTAAAACTGTAGCATTTTGTAATTAGTAAAATTTGCACAGAACTTCAGGGACAAATCCAGGGATATCTGTGTGCGAGCTCTCTACTGGTTTTCCCAACTGTTTCCAGTGGTGTCTAGATCATAAGCCATTGTCACAAATGTTTATTTTTTGTCACATTTGGGACTCTTTTAGTCATAGTCTGAAACCCTGTATGCCAGTCTCACTATGATCATTCACCCTAAAATTTAACAATCAATCCATTTATTTAATTTTTTTTCTTTTGTAGTATAATACGCAAGAAATGTTTGAGATGATATGAGACGATGACAATTTCAATTTTGTGGTAAACTAATCCTTTTAAGTTGTGTTCACACTTGGAACATTTAATTGAGTTTGAAACCAAATTCAGTTTGTCCCCCTGTCCCTCAGAACACTCTTGTTAATCTGAATCATTTTTTTTTTTTTTTTTTTTTTAACTTTGCCTTATACACAGAGGAATTGTCGTGTTAGAATAGAAAAGGGTCCTGTCCAAACTACTGGTATAAAATTAGAAGCACACAATTCCCTAGAATATCATTATATGCTTAAACATTAAGATTTGTACTC
>NW_015549579.1:174234-179030 GCF_001515605.1 Sinocyclocheilus anshuiensis
TTGAATTTTTTTTTTTTTTTTTTTTTTTTTGTAAAATTATGACCAACTTTTCATTTTGGGCAAACTAATCCTTCAAAATTGTGTTCACACTTGTTGGTGCATTTGATTAAGTTTGTAACCAAATTCAGTATGCCCTCAGAATACTGTTGTCAATCTGAATCATTTGAGGTTTTTTGTGAAATTATGATAGGCTTTTCATTTTTGGTTGAATTAATCCTTTAAAATTGTGCTCAAACTTGGTACATTTGATTGAGTTTGAAAACAAACTTAGTCCATCCATCTTTTCTTCAGAACGCTCTTTTCAGAACACTCTTTCAGTCTGTGTCATGTGGGGTTTTTTTCAGTTCACTTTTTGGAGTGAACTAATCCTTAATGTTCACACTTGATACATTTGATGTAGTCCAGAATGTTTTTTTTTTTTTTTTTTTTTTTTTTTAAAATGCAGTTCTTTTGTGTGCAAACAAGTTTAGATGACAGCCTTTATTCACACTAATAAAAGATAAAAGTTCAGTTGAAATTAGGTCTGCACCAAAACCACCTGTGAAAGTGTCTCACTACCATGGGAAAATAAGCAGACACTGTTTATTGAGAATCATAAATACTGAAAATGAATGCAACTAATGTGCCAGATGTTACTCTTTGCCAAATTCTTGGTTGGAATTGTAGGTATGTAGACCTTTGTCTGTCTTGTTTCATTCTGCCTTCCTGAGGCAATGAAGGCTCTGTTTTTTTTCTTCTCTCTCTTCACTATTCTAATGAATTAAACAGTCTGTTGAAAATGCTGATGACATTTTAACCCTCTTCCCTGTAGATATCTGGAGTCTAGGGGTCATACTCTTCATGCTGGTGTGCGGTCAGCCCCCTTTCCAAGAGGCCAACGACAGCGAGACCCTGACTATGATCATGGACTGCAAATACACTGTACCTGCCCACATCTCCAACGCCTGCAAAGAGTAAGTTGCTGCCTTAACCTCTACCTTGGCCCCAGTCGAATCATCTCTGGCATTTCCTGCAGCTTGAATGTCCACATTTTTTCCTTTAGGCTATTGAGACACAATGGCTTAATGGAGCCTTTCACTGTACATTCATTATCTAGAAAGCCAGACAGTAATGTTGACATGGATGTTAAAAGCTACCTCAGGCAGATTCGGAGTGACCTTCTCAGAATCAAAATGTCTTTTATATATATATATATTTCCTTCTGTGGCTAGTTTGAAAAGTTATTATCTGCCGCTGTCATAGTTATATTTTGGCAGGTCGTTAATTGTCATACACATAATTGCAAATAATGATTTCATTTTTTTGCCAGTTACAGTGAAACCTTAGAAGGTCTAATGCAAGTTAAGCTAATTTGACAACATTCATAGCATAATTTTTGTCATTACCATCAAAAATAATTGACTCTTCCCCTCTTTTTTTAAACCAATAAGTTGTACTTACAGTGAAAGTAAACCAAACCAGAATTGTGAGTTGAGAATGTGAGATTTGCTCCATGTTACAATTTGCATGTGGTTACATTGCGCCTCTTAATCGTATCATTGCACATATTGGGAGAATTTACACTGCCAATTTTTTTTATTTTTATTTGTTAAGTATCTCCCAAGATGTTTGAGGTCATCTGCAACTTTCACACAACGCATTATTGCACCAAAAACACTCTCAAAATTCTGGGGTCCATTATTTTTTTTATTCAGCAAGAATGCGTGAGAGTAAAGACATAACAGTGTTACAAAAGCTTATAATTTAAAATAAATGCTGTTCATTTGAATTTTCTATTCATCAAAAAATCTTGAAAAAAGGTGTCTCGGTTTTCATGTCTTCAGTCATGTGGGGTTTTTTTCAGTTCACTTTTTGGAGTGAACTAATCCTTAATGTTCACACTTGATACATTTGATGTAGTCCAGAATGTTTTTTTTTTTTTTTTTTAAACCGAATCATGCAGTTCTTTTGTGTGCAAACAAGTTTAGATGACAGCCTTTATTCACACTAATAAAAGTAAATAAATCAGTTGAAATTAGGTCTGCACCAAAACCACCTGTGAAAGTGTCTCACTACCATGGGAAAATAAGCAGACACTGTTTATTGAGAATCATAAATACTGAAAATGAATGCAACTAATGTGCCAGATGTTACTCTTTGCCAAATTCTTGGTTGGAATTGTAGGTATGTAGACCTTTGTCTGTCTTGTTTCATTCTGCCTTCCTGAGGCAATGAAGGCTCTGTTTTTTTTCTTCTCTCTCTTCACTATTCTAATGAATTAAACAGTCTGTTGAAAATGCTGATGACATTTTAACCCTCTTCCCTGTAGATATCTGGAGTCTAGGGGTCATACTCTTCATGCTGGTGTGCGGTCAGCCCCCTTTCCAAGAGGCCAACGACAGCGAGACCCTGACTATGATCATGGACTGCAAATACACTGTACCTGCCCACATCTCCAACGCCTGCAAAGAGTAAGTTGCTGCCTTAACCTCTACCTTGGCCCCAGTCGAATCATCTCTGGCATTTCCTGCAGCTTGAATGTCCACATTTTTTCCTTTAGGCTATTGAGACACAATGGCTTAATGGAGCCTTTCACTGTACATTCATTATCTAGAAAGCCAGACAGTAATGTTGACATGGATGTTAAAAGCTACCTCAGGCAGATTCGGAGTGACCTTCTCAGAATCAAAATGTCTTTTATATATATATATATTTCCTTCTGTGGCTAGTTTGAAAAGTTATTATCTGCCGCTGTCATAGTTATATTTTGGCAGGTCGTTAATTGTCATACACATAATTGCAAATAATGATTTCATTTTTTTGCCAGTTACAGTGAAACCTTAGAAGGTCTAATGCAAGTTAAGCTAATTTGACAACATTCATAGCATAATTTTTGTCATTACCATCAAAAATAATTGACTCTTCCCCTCTTTTTTTAAACCAATAAGTTGTACTTACAGTGAAAGTAAACCAAACCAGAATTGTGAGTTGAGAATGTGAGATTTGCTCCATGTTACAATTTGCATGTGGTTACATTGCGCCTCTTAATCGTATCATTGCACATATTGGGAGAATTTACACTGCCAATTTTTTTTATTTTTATTTGTTAAGTATCTCCCAAGATGTTTGAGGTCATCTGCAACTTTCACACAACGCATTATTGCACCAAAAACACTCTCAAAATTCTGGGGTCCATTATTTTTTTTATTCAGCAAGAATGCGTGAGAGTAAAGACATAACAGTGTTACAAAAGCTTATAATTTAAAATAAATGCTGTTCATTTGAATTTTCTATTCATCAAAAAATCTTGAAAAAAGGTGTCTCGGTTTTCACAAAAATATTAAGCAGCACAACTGTTTTCAACATTGATGATAATACAATTTTTTTTCTTGACCACCAAAACAACATATTAGAATGCTTTCTGAAGGATCTTGTGACACTGAAGACTGGAGCAATTGCTGCTGAAAATGAATCCTTGCCATCCCAGGAATTAAATACAGTTCAAAATAGAAATTAAATTGTATAATAATATGCACAAAGAGATCTGATGTGTCCCTAAGGTGTCAGGGTACTTGTGATTGGTTTACCGGAAGTCAGAGTTTGATAGGCTGCCACATCCATACTGATCGTATTGTGTCAAACAGCACGGTTATGTAACTGATAAGCTCCAGGCGTAAGCCAGGACTAACCTTTCAGTACACACAACCCAATATATTCATATATATATTCATATATATAATATATATAATTCAATTAGCACATTACATTGCCAACCCATAGTCTCAGCAGATTACGTTATTTGCACATGCTTAATGTCTTCTGTGCCTTTATTTACAGGAATAGGGTTTCCTGATAATCACAGTCTGTTTATCATACTTTCAAGTGCCAAAACATACTTCAGAAAAGTTAGGATGTGTTATAATAGTGCTGCAGACTTCATCCTGTCATTATCACTTCCATAGAGAACAAGGTGGAAACTGTGCAGTGGGGTAAGGAAATGTGTTGTGTCTTGACGTCGTTTCTCTGCGGGATGCCATTGTTTGTCAGGGTTGGGGGTCTAGGGATGAAGCGAGGACTCAATGGTGCAGGAGAATGGGCTTTATTAATAATAAAATATTATTTTCCAGTTCTTTGTCCGTGCTTTGTGAGCACACATGTTTAGTGTTAACATCTTTCAGAACTACTGCCAACAGCTAAAATTAGACTCTGCATATAGTGTAGCTTAAATAGAAAGACACACGCATGTTCATGTCCAGCTGGTGGACAAAATCTGGTCCAAAATGGTTTGTGTGCTTTGCATGCCCTGCCACCATTTGAGCAGAAATTTATCTTGGAACATCATCTTTTGAACAGTCTTGGCAGATGTGTGTGTGTGTGTGTGTGTTTTCAATATATGCAAATGAGTTGCGTTAACTTACAAGTACATGTTAGTTACATATTGACATAGTGATTAATTGCAATTACTTTCATGTAATGGTGTTTGCTCCCAAATAATTCAGAAAATTAGATTTCTTTGTTATTTTATTTTTATATCTGATATATTTTTTGTCTTATATTCATATCATTCAACATAAGCCTCAATTCTGTTTGAGAAGTTTGGCTTCGACGACAAACTGGCACGGGACTGCAAACACAAGGAGAATAAATAGGGACCAAATGAGGAGGGTAACGAGGGAAGACAGGTGGGGCAAATGAACCAATAATCAGGAAACAAGATGTGCGGGGGCAAGATGAGCACATGGCACTAGGGCTGGGCGATATAGCTAAAAAATTTATCAATGATATAATGTTTCATATCGTTCGGTATCGATAATTAT
>NW_015549579.1:179170-216534 GCF_001515605.1 Sinocyclocheilus anshuiensis
TCTAAAAAATGCGCTGAATATGCGTTCTGTGTGAATGGCTTGGTTTCGGTTTTAACCCATTCAAGATCTTCTCCACATTGAGCTTCTATATTTCTCTAATATTTTGAAAGAATAACGCAGCAGCGGCACGTCTCGTGGGCTAGACTTAACAAAATATTAAAATGCAACAACATCACTTACATCATCACCGCATCTCGTGCACCACTGATGACGCTCCCTGATGCACACCTAACATTCAAATGCAAATGTTTATTTTAAATTCGACTAATATTCATTCTTTATTCACAATTTCCTCATCACAGGCAGGCACAGCACTCATTTCAGCATGTGTTCATGTTTGTGTGTGCTGTCTGTGTCACTCATAGCACGTGCCTATATCGTGCGCTATATCGAACATTTTTTCTATCGATATCGAAGAAGGTGTACCGTCGATAAATATTGATACCGTTTTATCGCCCAGGCCTACATGGCACACAGAGAACAAGGACAAAAGCCATATGCTCACACGAAACAAAAACACAAGTACATGACCAGCAAAACAATCACTAGCCATGTGCTTGAACAAAACAATACACGAACACGCAGCTAATGAGACTACTCATACGCCGTGTGTTCACACAAGACATGACAACATAAAAGCACGCAGCCAATGAAAAACACCGAACCGCGTGCTACACAAGACACAACACACGCAGACAAAAGAGCACATGGCCCGAGCGAACTCGAGTCCGCACGCTCCTACAACAAGACAGAACATGGAGCACGAGTGTCTGAACCCCGACATGAAACCGAACCTCAACAAGACATGAATGCCGGGATCCGAACACCATGCTCCAACATGAAACAAGGAAACAGGACACGCAGACGAGAGCGCATGGCTCGACCACACTCGAAGCCGCACGCTCACATGAAAACAACGACATTACGGGAGTGTCAGGGCTCTGTCACAAAACCATGAATAAACTAGACCGAAGTGACAGAACCCTGACACTACCCCCCCTCAAAAGGGACGCCACCCTAACAAGGAACACCAAAACAATACAGGAACATGACACAAGACCAGAAGAAACGAGACAACAAGACCGAAAGGGGTGAGACAATAGAGACAAGGAAGGGTGGGAGGTAGGGAAGCCAAGCCAGTGCCATCAAGACAGCCCAGACAGTCATTAAAGGGACCAGGGAGGGGTGGGAGGGTTGAGCCAGGGAGGCTCAGGCAGTCCAGGAGTCCCAGCAGGAGGCCAGGGCAGAGCCGGAGGGACGAATCAGGGAGGCTCCGGCCTAACAGGAACCCTGGCAGACCACCAGGGCGGAGCCGGAGGGACAAACCAGGGAGTCTCCGACTTAACAGGAACCCCGGCAGACCACCAGGGCGGAGCTGGAGGGACAGACTAGGGAGGCTCCGGCTTAACAGGAACCCCGGCAGACAGCCAGGGGGGGGCTGGAGGCATAAACCAGGGAGACTCCAGGCAGACCAGGCAGGCTCTAGCGCTTCTGGAGTCTGGGCAGGGGGCAAGGGCGGAGACCACATCAAGGAGGAAGCCAGCAGGGCAAGACGCTTAGGCGGTATTGGCAGGGTGAAGAGCTTGGGACGCGTTGGCTGGGCAAAGAGTCTGGGCGGAGCCGGCAGAGCAAAACTCATGGGCAGAGCCGGCATCAAAGCAAGGTGCCTGGGTGGCGCCGGCAGGGCATTCTTCAAGGGCGGAGCCAGCATCAGGGCAAGGAGCTTGGGTGTCGCCGGCAGGGCAAGGAGCTTGGGATGGCCTCCAGGCTGGCAGCGGGCTCTGGGACGGCCTCCGGGCCTTGCAAGACGGAAGAAGCCTTCTTCCTCCTCCTCCTCCTCCCCCATTTCCAAGAGCGAGGCGCTGCTGCACCATCGGCCGCCTCTAGGGGTGCTATAGGGCAAGGAGTTTGCGAGGCGCCGGCAGGGCAAGGAGCTTGGGAGGCTCTGGGATGGCCTCCGGACTGGCAGCGGGCTCTGGGATGGCCTTCGGGCCTTGCAAGATGGAAGAAGCCTGAGACGCTGCGGTGTCTCCGGCCGCCTTTGGGGGCGCTGCTGTGTAGACGGCTGCCTCTAGGGGTGCTGCAGCTTTGTCAGCCACCACTGGGGGCGCTGCAGCATCATCAGCCACCTCGGAGGGCACTGAGGCGGGCCCATTCTTCCTCCTCCTTCTCCGTTTATGGGTCATTGGAGGGCTGGGGATTCCACTGACTGCAGGTGGAAAGGGGGGACAGTCAGAGGAGTGGGACTTCGCTTGGGGAGGGGGTTCAGACTCCCCACGATGGTAGACATGACAGACAAAGTCCCAGAAGCCAAGATTCCCCAGCTTTTCCATCATCAACCACAGGCTAAGAGGCTAATTGAGGCAGATGTTAAAAACCTCCTTAATATTAGTCACATCGTAGTCCAGATTGTCCACCTCAATGAGTAAGTCATAGGCAAAGTCCCTCACGTCAGCCCCCTGCTGATGGAAGTTGCGAGCATTTACTTGTTGGATCATTAGCTGGCAGGTGGACAAATCCGGTGGTGGGAGATAGAAAAAGGAAGATGCCCATCTCTGCTGAGTCCTCTTTGGGCCAGTTCGTTCTGTCAGGGTTTGGGTAAAGGGATGGAGCGAGGACTCAATGGTGCAGGAGATGGGCTTTTATTAATAAAATAAAACAAAAACTACCCCGTAGGGGAAAACACAGCTGGCAACTTGACTGGCTGGCAGGACAAGGCACATGACATGAGACATGAGTGCCGGGATCCGAACACCACGCTCCAACATTAAATAAGGAAACAGGACACGCAGACAAGAGCACACGGCTCGATCACACTCAAAGCCGTGCGCTCACATGAAAACAACGACATGACGGGAGTGTCAGGGCTTTGTCACAAAACCATGAATAAACTAGTCCAAAGTGACAGAACCCTGACATTGTTAGGCTGTTAGAAGTATCACACAATGATCGGCTGGAAATGAGATGAACAGTTGGGCCAGTTTAGCACTGAAACAAAACCTGTTTAACTAGTGGTAAATATTTAAGTACATCTGTGTAAAGATCAATTACTCATTGAAATGCAAATGACTTTTCGAATGAAATGAATTTTTGGTTTTGTCTTTGTAAAGGTGACAAATTGTGACCTACTACAAAGGAGTTGGTTATTCAAAGCTGCGTCATCATGACTTCAGGATAACCTAGTTTAGCCAGTTTATTAAATGAGTAAGACATATTTCACAGCACAGCTCATAAGGAAAGTGAAAATGGACAGTGAATTCATTCAAGACAGTATTTTCCAGCCTTAAAGGGTAACTTCACTGATTTTCAACCAGCTTTGTATTGTTACAGTGTTGGCAGTATATGTAAATGTTAATTTGTCTGCAAAGTCTACTAGCAGTGTTGTAGCAGTATAAAGCTGGTTGAAGATCTGCAAAATTGACCTTTAATGAACAAAGTGATAAATTAAATTCCTCAACCCTTCCACGTTGGATTTCACAACAGTCAAATTTGTATAAAGTTCTCAATAGCTATTCCAATAATTCTGACTATTATTAGAAGCAATACTCAATGTAGTTACCCAAAAATCACATTTTCTGTATAGTTACACAGCAGAAACAATGCTTTTTCAGTGTGAAAGCATAATATGGTGTCCTAAAACAAAAAAAGTATATTTTCCATATTAAGCAGAATTGTTGAAGCAGTTGTGACAATGATATGCGATAACCAACAAGAGATTCTATTTTTGGAATGGTTTCTATTTCTGCAGTATCGTGGTTGAGAGTTCATTATCAATAACGCTCAGGTACTTGTTTTTTTATAACAATATTAGTTATTTAATTGCAAAAATATTTTTTGCACAACTTTAATAGTCATAAATCATAAGTGACAATGTATAATTTACCTCAGATCTTAAATATAATATAATATTCTTGATGTTTATTAATTTGACTATGTACTTCGTATTTATTTTTGTAAGTATGATACAGCATTTTCATTGGCTGTGATTCGACGGTGGTTTTTATTAGCCCATTTGGCTATCACAGTGAAATGTCATTGGTTCACAATCCCAGTTTGCATAATTGTATATTAAATATTATAAGTTATTATATTGACTGCTCATGTGGCATAGCACAGCATTTTGCTCACAAACTCACTGACAACTTGCGTGTTGTCACATTAGGTTAGGACATGGTGTAAAATCATAGAATGTAGTTGTTTATGTATACGTCGTTAAGGGTAACTACACAATTTAGACCCCTAGTCAACATTTTTACATGTTAATAAGGTTAACGCAGTAAGCTGCGGAAACCTTCATGTGGAGAGCACTGGGCTAATTGGCTGTTGGCATGTGATTAAACTTTCTATGGGGGTCCAGTCGGCTCCAAATGCTCACTGAGCTGAATCTCTTTCAGTCAGAACACCCAGAACACAGCCTCTGGATCTCATTTTATGAGCTCTCTTGGTGTCCCGACAAAATGTTTGTTAGGTTTTGATTTATTTTTCATTGCATTGTATCTTACGTGATGTATTAATTTTGTGTATTAATAATTTGCCATTTCTTGCATTTCATAGTCCTCATTACTTTTGTTATTCTCTGGGAGTTTAATAAATATGGTAATTTTGAAGGATTATCTTCTAATGTGCAGCTCTCTCTGCACATTCAAATGCGAACAAGTGATGCATGAACAAATTCAGAGCATTCCATTAGTCGTTTTGTTTGGTCTGTTTTATTTTCCCCCTCAATTATTTTTCTATTTTTGTCCTGTGCTTTCACCCTTCTTATTTTATTTATTCTTTTTTGTTTTCTCTGTGTTTTTGGTCTGAGTCATTTTGATATCATGGTGAAACTCCTTCTGCTGCTCTGTTGCACAGACATACTGTCTGATACGGTGTAGTGTGGTAAATGTGATATATGGCTTTATCAGCAAACTGTCTGCCCTAAAAACGATATTATAGATGAGTATGGTTTTCTCTAGAAGGATTCCTTTCACCTTTCAGTAGTGTTATATTTATGCATTCCATTACTTTACTTAAAGCATGCTTTTAAGCAAGGTTTTAAGCTCTTTAAGTTCTTAGGAGATGATGGCTAGACTAAACCAGAAATGTATGTATGTAGGTTTTTATTTAATTTAATTTAATTTTTTTTATGATAAAACACTTTTTTTCTGTCCTTTAAAAATAAAGAAACAAACAAAACTTTAAATTGATTGTAGACTGTTTTGGGAGGGAAACCTATTTCATAAGTCATTGCATTTGTAGTTCTGTTTGGTGTCATTAATGCACAGGATTGTTATTGTTAATTAATTTAACTATTATTTTTATCTTTTTATTGTTATTATTTTCTCCACATATATTCCAAGGTTTGGCAATATTGTATTTTTTTTTACAGTCATGCCAATAAAGCAACACACACACACACACACACACACACACACACACACACACTCACACACACACACACACTCACACACAATAAAAAACAATTATTTTACAAAATTTCTCATTTTTAAGTTGAAGTAAAATAATAAACTAAATAAACTAAAACTAGTAAAACTATATAGACATATGAAAATAATGTACAACAAAATAACTAAAACTGAAAGAAAAGAACAAAAAAAACTAGCCTGTGTGTCAACACAAGGAAAGATTGTTCAGTGCTAAAACTGGTTGCACTGTCATTTTGTCTTAATATCTCTTCTCATCAGGGTGTGCCCTACTCTACATCCACTTCTGCAAATTCTTCCCATGACTTTATTATCCCTTTTCTGTGTTTAGTTTGGCTCATGCAACATAAACTTACAGTGTTTAAGCTGGCATGCACTGTCAGGGTGTCAGGGTGTATTTTGGCCCCAAAAAGAGCCAGCTGTCTGATTTAGCCCTCTCTATACCCCTGTGACTGCTGTCAGGTTGCTTTCTCTCATTGCTGCAGAATCACAGATGAATTTGATAGGCGTTGCAGCACACCATGTGGTTAATGCATGTACAAGCAGCGGTTGGCTCATCAACATTGCTGTGCTTCCATCTGCCACCATTTTCATGTCAATCAATCATTAACATGAATAATTCATCATTATTTGGTCACTTTTTTACACCACATTCCTTGAGGAGGAGGTGGGTGTTGAATTTCCTCTGGATGTCATCCACATTCTTGGTGCAAGACGAAAAGAAAGCATAACTGACATCCTACGTTTGTGCGCTAAATATTGTGTCTTCTGTTGATTTTTCTTTGTGTGATGTCTGCTGTTTTTATCCTCAGAAAGCTCAGGAAGATGGTTGTTTCTGCAATGGCCTTTCCGCTAGCAGAGATACTGGAGATAAATTTAGACTTGTTCCATTTCTCGGCTCGGGGGAAGAACATCCTTGACAAATCCATGCTGAAGTCAAAGTGTTAATTTATGCTTCTCTTTTCTATATCCTTTTCCCCTGGACCGAGTAGACATTTACTTTTATGTTAGAATAAAAACCTTCACTTGTGTCCCAACCTTGAAATAGCTTGTGTGTGTGTGTGGTAGGTAGTGGTCTGCTGCAGTGTTTTAGAACGTTCCGCAGCGATAGAGTGATTATTAGGATTGAGTAGGAGTCTTATCGGGGCTCCCTGCCATGCTGGAGATCCGAGCGGTGTGTGGAGTCTCAGGGGCAGTAGTTGCTGACAGCAGTCTGGCATCATAGAGAGAGATAGAGTCAGTCCATGAGTCCAGGGCTTTCAGCTTCCACACCTGAACTCACTGCAGCAAGTCGCAATCCAACATATTAGCTGAATTTTACTTTAAATTAAAGCTTTGGTATTATTAAAAGGCTTAAAGATGTTGTGTGATTTATGTGCCACTATTGCCGACAAATGGAAACAGGTTTTTTTTTTTTTTTCAGATTACAAATAAAATATTATTGATTTATTCATTTTATTTTATTATTATTACTTTTTTTGATCAGTCATTCTTAGTAGTTTAGTTCACTGAGGTGCTACCTAAACAATTGTTTGACATATATAATATAATATATATAATAAAACTATTAAAATATTTATTTACATTTAGTCACTTACTAGCGACTTACAAATGAGTACAACAGAAGCAATCAAAACCAACAAAAGAGCAATAATATGCAAGTGCTATGACAATTCTTGGTTAGCCTAACACAGTACACATAGCAAGGTGTTTATATATATATATATATATATATATATATCATAAAAAGAAAAGAAGTTGATAGAATAAAAAAAGAATAGGGAACGCTAGTGTTAGAGGCTTTTTTTAAAGAAGACAAGCAGTTAGAAAATGAATAGAGTGCAAGTGTTAGAGCTTTAAAAAAATAGATAAAATTGAATTACAATAGAGAGTGCTAGAGTTTAAGGGTCAAAAAGGTCAATCTTTTCATGAAGATTGATATAAAATTGTTGTATTTGTTTTTTTTGTTTTTTTTTATGTCTAAACCTCCTTTTTTTGGCATTCAGTTTTAGTTTATTTAGCAAATTAGTGGCCTTTTTCTTTCATGCTATGTTGACAGCATTTTATCATTTCATATTTCAGTGTTTTTCGCATTAGATTTGATTCACTCATCATTTTAACTTGCCGCTTGTCAGAGTCTCTCTGATTTCCATTTTAAGCTCTTTTGTCTGGATTTGGTTTTTATCTTCAGGGCTTTTCAGACCGGGTATTTTAAGGCGACCGTGTCAGGCAGAATAATTTAGTCACTGCCTGCTTGCATAATATTCTCACTCTCATTAAACAACTACCCCTGTTTTCACACATTTGATTTGCATTCGAAATTCAAGCTATTGAGCTGAGAGACAGTTCTTCACCTTATCAGCAGCAAAACTACTCAAAACTCTAGCTTTTGTGGAATTTTGTAGTAGTTAAATGACCTTCTCAGAGAGGTTAGCAACTAGATGTAATTGTCATTTCCAGATTGCGGCAAGAGCATAAATCCTCACAGAGAAGGAATATAACTGTTTTAGATAAAGCCCTGGAACCTTTTCTTCCTGCAGCAGAAGCTGTTTTCCACTGTGGAGTGCAGAAATGGAAAGCTCTACTGTAGCATGAATATTTCATAGACAAACGACGTGTTAAAAACGGCGACGGGCTGAAAGTAAATAGTTGGCTATGAATCTAAGTGGCGTTTTTTTTTCTAGTGACAGATTCTGTTTGGAGGAGGTAGATTGCTTCCTCCTTTGCCATAAGGAACCAGGAATGTGAGTGGAAAACTTAACAGGAATTGCAGATTGGCTTTGGACAACAGTGTTTCTTGCATCACTTTTCAGCAGTGATGCTGTGTGCAAAAACAACATACAAATTGACCAGTGTAGTCAAATTCATGACAAAATGATGGTTCTTTTTAGTGAATCACAAACAGACCTCATGACCAGTGTATCCTGATTCACAAACAAACAACTCCCAGTTCCCAATGACCCAGTTCTTTTTAAAGGGGTCCTATTATGCTCTTTTACAAAGTCTTGATTTTGTTTTGGGGGTGTACTAGAACAGGCTCTCATACTAGGTTGTTCGAAAAACACATTATTTTTCACATATTTTACATTATTACACCTCTCTCCCCAGTCTGGCATGAATGGCTCGAATAGTTCCTGTATCAAATGAAGGCCTGCCTTCTGAAATACGAAATGTGCTGTGATTGGTTAGCTGGGCCAGTGTGTGATTGTGATTGGCACCACTCTGCGCCTGGTCGGGAAATGTCATGCCCCTTACCGTAGCCGCCTGCGAGCTTCAGTGTAAATATTGCAGCGCGATTTAAACCCAGATGATTGTAACCACTCTTAAGTTCGTCTGCCTTGGGAAAGCTAGCGCGTCTCCGACATTGTGATAACACTCGTTGCCTTCTCTAGTGCAGCTCAACCAGGTCTCGTCCCATTCGTCGATCTTTGTGATATCACAAATCCCGGAAATTATGCATTGTCGTCCAAACGAGTTGTTCGTTGTAGTTTTTGAAAAGTGATTTCTCTTAAATAACATATCTCCTTTTGAAGTGGACTTTGAACTTTGTAACTTTGCAGATCTTTTTTATGCTCAAACAGCAACATTACGACTAACTAAATTTGAAAACGTGAAAAAGCATAATAGGACCCCTTTAATAAATCTAAAATATATAATGTGACCAGTGTTCATCTGATTCACAAACAAATGATTCTCAAGAGCTAGTTATTTTAATGATTTGTTAAAAAAAGATAGGTTACAAGTTTGAATCAGACAAAGCCTTCACTAACCCCAACTATTCCAAGCAGCTAACATCTTAAAAGAAACTGCAAATTTGTTGTTTTCAGGGATATCAAAGTGAAAAAGAAAATATGCACCGTACCTTTAAATGTTCCAATAGCATATTAGTAAACTCAAACATCCTTTTCTTGATGACAGGAATACTGAGACATCATTTAATCCGAACCTTTGAGATATCAGTTGTCCTGACGGGCTGTGTGCAAAAACAACATACAAATTGACCAGTGTAGTCAAATTCATGAAGAAATGACTCTTATGAGATGGTTATTTGTAGTAAATCAAAAACATATCTCATGACCAGTGTATACTGATTCACAAACAAAAAAGTCTTATGGCCCAGTTCTTTGTAATAAATCAGAAAAATGCAACATGACCAGTGTCATCCGATTCATCCGATATGACAAAGTTGATGATTTGTTTAAAAAGATGGTTTACAAGTTTGAAGCAGTCTGACAAATCCTTCAAATTACTTTGCATTCAAAGCGGATAGTGAATTAACATCTTGCACTAAACTGCAAGGAATATCTATATGACAAAGAATTATGCATTTTTACCGTTACATGTTCCAGCTGGATATGACTGGAATACCGAGACATTTAATCCGAACCTTTGAGATGTCACATGCAGTGCATACTGTAGTTTGTTCTTTTGGGCTTTTTTAATGTTGACATTGAAAGGTTACATCTGGACCCCATTACTTTGTCCCACAGCCTTTGATAATTACACTCTTTTTACGTTACCCTAATGACAGCTGTTGTTGCCAGAATGCCCAATGACTAGTTATTTTTAAGACCCTGGAGAGGAAATGTCATCCTGACAACTTGCAGTCTTGTCCCCAATCATATTGTGACAGGGAGAAATTGTGGCTTTAATCACTTCGGTTCTGTTCTAAAAGCGTCCCGTTGTTCCACATCCCATTTTTGGCACTGTAATGGAAATTTCAGATGTAATGTCTGTTGATAAGAGCCCGGCAGCATATTCAAGGGGAGACAAACAGGCAGATTCTCTCACCAGTTCTCATATCTATTTATTCTCTCTCTGCCTTAACAAATTTCTTGCGTGCAGATAATGACTAGAGCAGACTGGGCTGCTTCTGCTGCTGTAAGCAAGCTGAATCTCCTCGGCTCTTTCATGGTGGTTGGGCTGTAATTTTGCCACGTACGTGTGCTGAATGCTGATGCGCCCCGGTCGAACTTTGCCTCAGCGGCTGCTCACAGCAACAGCAACTCAAGTCATTTTCAGTCAGCTAATACAAGTGTTATTGGCTTCTCTTCGGCTAATGATAGAAAGGCCCTCTGTGGCAGCTACATCTCAAGCACATTGCGCTCCCTGTTTGCTTTTAATGTGAATAACCGGCGTCTAGCTAAGCGTTAAGTGAATTAGAATTTTGACCAATGAAACTTAATGATCTGAATATCATTGCGCATTTATCCCCAGATACATATTGGACAGGCCCTGAACTAACTTCTGATCTTCTCTTCCTGTTCTTCACAGCCTGATAAACCGAATGCTACAAAGGGATCCAAAGAGGCGAGCGTCGCTGGAGGAGATCGAGAGCCACACGTGGCTGCAAGGAGTGGACCCATCTCCAGCCACCAAATACAACACCCCACTGGTGTCTCACAAGAATCTGTCAGAAGAGGAACACAACAGCATCATCCAACGCATGGTGCTGGGAGACATCGCAGACAGAGAAGCCATCATCGAGTAAGGCTTGTTGTAGGCTTGTGATACAAATGTTAAGAAGCTGGGATATCCTCAGGCTAATGTACAGCATTTTCCACACAAGAAATACCTCTCTGTCATTATTTGATTTCCCTTAAGCAGGACTGTCTTGAAATGAAAGACTACTTTAGAAAGGGCCTCCAGGTTTGTGTAATCAGCTTTAAGATTTTGGTGTAAAGTGTGTCAAAGCTCTTCACTTGAAGACGAGTCAGCTGGACAGGGGATAGGTAGCTTTAGACATAAAGAGTGTTCAATCCAGTTTCTGTCAAGTAATACATCTCAGCTAACTTCTTGGGCCCAAAAAGCACTCTACACAATACAAGAACTCTAAAGCTTCTAGCTACACAAGCTTGATTTAAAAAATGTTTGCATTCTGAAATAGGTCCAAATGCAATTCATCGCGCAACACTGCGCAAGTTGTCATGAATTCTTATCATTTTAGTGTTGCCACAAAGAGCACTATAACATAGTTCTTTTCAGGTCAACTACTGTAATGGTGGAGCAAGAGTTTGAAAAGAATCTTGCCATAATCTTGTTCATAACTATTTGACTAGCTCATAACTATTTAATGAGCCATTTGAAGTGTATCTTTCGATATTGAATTAAGCAATTACTTAAATTATCTTTAAATCCAATGAAACGTTAGAGCTTAATAATGATATTATCATTATATTATTATTATCATTATCATATCAAGCCTACACAGTCAGTTAGTGATGCACCAAGTTTTAGTAGTTTTAGAGGGCAGAAATCATTAACCAAAACAGTGACTTTTTAATAGTGTATCCCTGATGGTGCATTGTGACTATGTCAGCATAAGTTTCATACAAACAGCCTGGATAAGCTACAACAGGTTAACATATCAGCTATGTGGATTTAATTTACTGTGACCAAAAATGATACTGGAGTAGCAATATGTAGGCCTAAACATTTTGGGGCTGAAATATTGATAGGTGGTTCATTGCTGAAGAACTTCACTATGGCTGGTGTAATTTATCACCTGAAAACACAACATGTTCATGTTAATTTCAGTTTCAGTTTTCGGCTAATTGAAAACTTTTCAATTTCCGTTTCTTTAAAAAACATATTTCTATACACCACTAAAGTTGACAATGTTAATTGCAATCTTTATGAAATCTGAAAATGAATAGCCATGTTTTACACTCTTAAAAATAAAGGTGCTTAAAAGGTTCTTCAGAGCGATGCCATAGAAGAACCAATTTTGGTTCCACAAAGAACCATTCAGTCAAAGGTTCTTTAAAGAACCATCTCTTTCTTACCTTTTTATAATCTGAAGAACCTTCTTTCGCCACAGCGAACTTTTGTGAAACAGAAAGGTTTTTCAGATGTTAAAGGTTCTTTATGGAACCATTTAGTCAAAAAGGTTCTTCTATGGCATCGTGAAGCACCTTTATTTTAAAGAGTGTATACTGTTGTGTCCATCTAGGCTGCTGTAAGACAGCATAGTTTTATTAGTAGTAGGGTACCATTTTTTACAAGTGTTAAAAAATAAGTTCATTTCACTGTCAGTGGAGCATGAAACGAACATAGTGCAGAAGACTCCCGCTGTACAGTCTTGTAGAAAGATGCATGCTGGGTGACGGTTCAAAGCACCTATCAGTCTTTTCTTTGGCTTTGATCCCACTCCGCAGCAGCTGGGGAACCCCACTATGAGAAACTGTAGTCAGTCCGTCTTAAAGGAACCCTCAGTATGTTTTAAAGAAGTGTACTGAATAACTGCATTAAAATCCCATGTATTTTTCCCAAGTCATTTTTCCTTTTCTATAATTTTCTTGTTTCACACACACACACACAAAAAATAAGTTCACCTGAAGATCACAACCGATGTTTTGCTATTTATGATATTTGCTCAGCGCCTTTAAAAATAAGAGCTGAACTGAGCCATGAACACAGGCCATGACGTGGATTCAAGCCTCGCCAAAAGATTGTCGCTACATGATTTGAACTAATTTGTTCAATTGTTGGTATGTAATCCCAGAAGAAGCAGTGTAATCATCGCTAACATGCCCAGACTCACCAGCTTGAAAAGTTGGATGCAGAATGTCCCATTTGTATTGGGAGATTGTGTTATCTGGGATTCTTCACAGTTATATTAGTCTCAGGTGTTCAAAATTTGGGGCACTATACAAGACCTTTTGAACTGATAGAAGCCACTTGGGTCTCTAGTTGTTAGAGCCCTGGAGTTTTACTAGTTATTGACATGTCAAATTGCTTTGTCTAAACGCGTGTTTCTCTCTCAAACACTATCTGTGTCTCCTCCTGACTTGTCCATTCTCTTTGCTCTTCCTCCAGAGCCCTGGAGACAAACAAGTACAACCACATCACTGCTACTTACTTCTTGTTGGCTGAACGGATCCTGAGGGAAAAGCAGGAGAAAGAGGTGCAACCTCGTTCTTCCAGCCCCAGCAACATCAAGGTCCACTTCAGGTACCTCATGGGAGTTACTCTATCTTAGCTGCCTGTCATTTAGTCATTTGTGTTTGTTTTGTCAAGAGAATGCTACTTTTAGTTATGTATGTTTTATTAAAAGTACACCGGGGTTTGGTGCAACATGAAAAACTCAATGTTGAAGGTATTTGAAACGTTTTTGTGATATGTACCCATTCCCAATTACAACCAGTTGGTTTTGCCATGTGCCACATGATAACAAGAGAGCAAGAATTAAAATAGATTGGGGGAGGAAAGGAGTGTGACTTCCTTTATTGCAGAATCCCATGGTCACCCTGTGGAATGTCTTTAGTTCCCTTTTCTTTTTAGTTGGATTTATGTTTCTAGAAAGGTCAGACAGTGGATCCCCGAGGTTTTCATGCTAGGGAAATTTTAGGAATTTCTTACTGCAGACGATATCACAGCACAGACATAATTACTTGAAGATTTGTACATTCATGCCATCTAGTAACAAACTTGAACAGGTACCAAAGTCAACCAGTGGAGAAACCATGTGATTAACATTCCTCTCCAATATGTACTTGGCTCCTGCCTTAGTATGTTTGATAGCATTGCTCTTATTTTTTGTTGTAGTTGTCTAAAAAACAAACGGTTTCAAATTAGTCTGCCATGCCATGGTGTACATAGGCAGGCTAACTGCAGGTTTGTTGTCTCTCAGAAGGTGTCTGTGTGCAGTAAGGGGCAGGATTCACTATAAGAGGTTGTGAGAGGTCAGCTCTGCTAGATGTCAGAATCCTTGTCTGTTCTCCATGCTGTGTGTGGACAGCCAGCACATCCTCTGAGCACCGCACCGGGTGACAAATGTGTTTAAAAGATGAGGCTGAAATTGATTTGGACTGACCTAGAAAAGTAGTGAGGCTTTTTGAAAGGAGCAGGCAGTGGGAAAAAATGAGAGGATGTGGTGGGAAAGAGAAGTAGGAGAAGAAGATGTTGGGAGGGGAAGAGTCCTCAGGATGCAGCAGGGATCATGAGAGGGTGACAAATGCTTTTTTTATTGTGGGAATCAGCATATATACACCTAATGGAAAAGCACACCGACACTTTTACAGGCAAGCCAGATCACGATTGCAGTGTTCTCGTTAATCAGTGTGCCCTTCATAGACAGAGAGAGTTTATATGCTGTATGCACTCAGAATTGTAATTCCTGATCCTAGTGGAGAATATAGCAGTAGTGTATAAATATGACTAGACAGTAGTGACTAGAATGTTATTTTGACGTATGAGGTTGACTCTTGATATTATGGAGAATTGTCCACATGCATAGACTGACAGCAGCATTTGCAACAACCTTATTAGGCCATTGCAGTAATTCTGTAATTCTTTTTTTAATGATGAACAGATATTAGAAATCCATTCTCATCAGGCCTGAAAACTAGGTCAGATTTTGAAGTCCACTTCATTATATCCTAGAAACGGTTACTCAAGCTATGCAAAAACTGACTTTGTAGGCAACATTTTACCAAGGTTGTCACAAGTTTTGCCCTGTATCCTTGTTAACAGATTTTCTTTACAGTTCTTTCTGAGCAGAAGTGTGATTAAGCATTTGTTAATCCTCACAAGGCATTTGCTCCATTTGTTTGCATTGTTTGGCTTGTCTTCATACCAGCATAATGTTTATAGTGTTAATGTGGTTATGGCAACCAGAGAGGACATGCTGGAACTATGTTTCACTGATTTACTTTGTTTCAAAAGCCTTAACAGAGTATATCTTTCCATAGCAACTTGCCTGAAAGTGCACATACTATTCTGTGTAAATGATACTCCAGCAGGAAGGTAAGAACATAAGAAAAGACAATAAAAGCAAGTTACAGTAATAATTCAGAGTTATCTTGTAAATCGCCACGTTCCTTGCTTGAGTGCTTGGCACAAGAAGGAAGTCTGGCTTTTGTCAAGGACTGTCATTAACATTTAGGTTGTTTTCCTAAGGCAGTTTCCAGAGCTTCTGTCTTTAAAAGTTGTTTTTGGCAATGCCCACCTTTACTAAATATCATCCTGCTTAAGTTACCACCTTATGTTGTTTTTGACTTGGGGGATTGTACTCTTTTTAAGGCAAGGTTATTTATATCAAGGACTATGTCCCTTTTTTTTGCAGGCAGTCATGGCCAACCAAAGTCGACATGCATCAGGACATTGAGGACAGCTTAGCCTCTTCGTCCATCTCTCATGCTGGGGGTCCACAGTCTCCTGCTCGCAGTACAGAGAATCTGCTAAATGGTCACCGCAGTAAAGGGCTTCTGGAAGTGAGCCGTAGAGAGGAGATTAGCGAAGCCTCCAGCAGCTCTGCTGCACCTGCCGCTCTGCCCCCAAACCCTCTTAAACCAGGGGTCATGGCTCCCCTTGCATCCGCTTCAGCCAAGCAACGAACCTGCCTCTTTCGGGTGGAAGAAGATGAGGAGGAGGAAGAAGAACAGGAGCCTTCACCATTGCCCATTCAGGTGGTCCTACGCCGCAAACCGCTGTCTATCACCAACCGGCTTACGTCTCGAAAAAGCGCCCCAGTGCTCAATCAGATCTTTGAGGAGGAAGGCGAATCAGATGATGACTTTGACATGGATGAGAGTCTTCCACCCAAGCTCAGCCGGTTGAAGATGAACATGGCATCTCCTGGTACGGCTCAGAAGCGCTACCACCGGCGCAAAAGTCAGGGCCGCGGTTCAAGCTGCTCTAGCTCCGAGACCAGCGATGATGATTCGGAGAGCCATCGCAGACGACTAGACAAAGACACAGGGTTCACCTACAGCTGGAACCGCAGGGACAGTAGTGAGGGTCCACCTGGAAACTCTGGGGGCAATGGGGGTGGTAGTAGCGGAGGGCAGAGCAAACCACCTGGGGAAGGCAACTCGGGACCAGACAAGGGCAGCCCTCCAGGAGGAGGGAATGGTGGTAGTACAGGAGGGGGCAGTGGAGGTGGTGGGAATACAAAAGGACAGGGAGGCCCTTCCAGCTGTTCCCGTTGCAGCAACAACAATGCTTCATCTGGCTCGACACGTAGTGCAGCTCGGAGTGCTGGGGAACTGGTAGAGAGTCTGAAACTCATGAGTCTATGCTTGAGTTCCCAGTTTCAGCATCGCAGCTCTGGAGGTGGTGGTGGTGGACGGTTTATCCTAGATCCACAGAGCCTGTCCAGCGTTAAAGTCCAGGAGAAGTCCTCCTGGAAGATGTGCATTGGCTCCAACAACAGTCTAGACAAAGTGATCAACCCTGCCTTGAATGGTGGCGTTGGGGCGATGGAGCATTATCAAGACCAAACGGCAGTCATGTTAAATGAACTTGGCCTGGTCAAGGAGAACAACCTGAACTTGAAAAATAATGTTCTCCAGCTACCTCTGTGTGAAAAGACCATCTCCGTGAATATCCAGCGAAGCCCCAGGGATGGGCTACTCTGTGCCTCAGCCCAGGCCAGCTGCTGTCAGGTCATATGATGGCACGGCACACGGCTGGATCTCAGAGTGGATTGTTCCAATTGCCACATTTGTAGCATATGATGACATGAGTTCTCCACCAGTAGCTGTATATGACCTCTCTTGATCCCAACTTGACCTTTAAACCTGCCCTCTATGTCGTCTTAAACATTCTCACAACTTATTTATTAAGTTCTTCTCTTGGACCCATTGGTTTTTAATGAAGTGCACGCTGCTATCCTGTTCTGTGTCTGTTTCGTGTCTTTATTTGTTTTGCCCAATTAGACTTTAATATTTGTTTTCCAAGTCCTGTTCATTTTGTTTTTTAGCCCTTGAAATGAAATGCTCTTAATATGAATTCCATGGTTCCAACACCACCCAATCAGTCAAGAGTTGTGGAAACTGTATGTATAAATAAATGACCTTTAATAAAATGAGATTTAAATTAAGACCAAGAGTATGATAGAACAGAACATGGCAATTCATAAAATAAGCACTTAAAGAAACTCAACCACAACTGTTTTTTTTTATTTTAGCCCCAATATGATTGTAATGAGATGGTAATACAGTAAAAGCAATAGTGAGAGTAAAGAACAAACCCTTTTTTAGTTCATAGTGCTGTCTGATGAGTCTTAAACTGAATGACCATTTTGCACACTCTTTCACATTTTTTAAGTGCTATTGAATGTTTCCTTGTCACCATTTAGAAATGTTTAGTATAGATAAACTTTTGAGGTTAATGACAATCAGTTGAAATAACAAGGGATATTTTTAATGGATAATTACCAAAAGGAGGCTACAGATAACCCAGATTTTTTTTTCAATTGTTTTATTTGAATAACATTAAAACACATTCACCATGTTCTTGATTCACACCAAATCACTTTTTTTATATATATTTCAGGAAACATTTGGGATTTAAGTGCAATTTATACGTTAAAGCTGTCAAATTTTGTAATTCCATTTGTGAAATGCCCTCTTAAGTAATAATGTTTTGCCAAATTTGCAACCCAGACAGCACTGTGGATACACCCACACATAAATGTGTTCATCCTAGTTTTTATCAAATTATAAAATTAGAATTGCATTACGGTATAAGTAGTCTAAGAATTAGAATACTTTGAACACCATACAAATCACAGCGGGGGTAATTAGCCTTTACAATGCTGTTTCTGCCAGAACAAAATCAAACCCGCAGACAGCGACAGTATTCAGTTTGTGTAGTACAGAATTCCATCGAGTCAGTACCCCTCTTTCTCAACGTCATTATTAAAACAAAATTTGAATAGAAAAATTATTTTATCATTAAGAACTCTTCTTTGGCTTAATAAATAATTTTCGGTTCCTGCCCATAATCTCTATCTCACCCCTGTTGTTCTTGTACCTTTCAGCTTTGAGTTACTGTATATACCAGTCTCAGAATCGACTGGCCTTAGGGGATGTTTATAAGTATGTACATATATATTTTTAAAAGTTTATTTTTTGAAAGAACTGCTGTTTTAAAATGCTGTTTTGGATGCGAGCCTTGAACTGGCTTATAGTTGGGATAAAATGGGGCTTTTTCGTCACCTGGCCACCTGAAAACAGATAAATAAATGCATGATATGTCTTCTATTCAGTGGATGGTCACTCTTTCAGGAAATATGGCTTCAAGAGTTGGCCATTGGGTGACCATCGACTGGTATAGAAATAAGTCAAAGCTCTACGGGACTGCGTGTGAAAGAATCGGTTGCGAGATTTAAAGGGCATTTGCAATAAGCTAAGCTATCAGTTGCAGCTATGTGTAAATATAATTTTGTTTTGTTTTTATATTTCAAACCTGTACATCCTTCAAATGACTCACTTGCCCCAAATTATCTTAAATATTTCTGTTTGTTTTGTCTTTTTGTTTTTAAAAATAAACTGTAAATATTGGTGTAAATATGGTGCTCTACACTTAGAAATGCAGTATTGGACTTCTTGTTCATAGCTGTAATATAGCCTTATTAGATATGAGTGTCAAAAACAGAGCAAGGGAGGTTGAAAAGAAAACAGTGCTATATGCATAATGTCAGTCTCTGACTTTGTCCTACCCTAATGTAAACAGCTAAACGACATGTGCATGTGTTGTGCGTTTAACATTATTGATCCACGTTCATTCAGACGAAAAGAACCACCACAAAATGTTACAGGACCAAACCATGTACTGACGTAAAAAAAAAAAAAAAAAAGAGAGAAAAACAACTTTGAAAAAGCAAAATGAATAAATGTTCTGTTGCTGAAACTTGTCTTTAAAAGTTACATATAGCTATGGTGATGTCCAGAATTAAATGTGAAATATGTTGTCTTTAAACCTGGACTTCCTTTGTCCTTTTTTGTGTTGGAGCCCTACTTTTTTCCTTATTGAATAGCTTGTTTTACTCCAAAATACATAATGGAAGTAAAATTATATTATTTCACATCAAAGTTATTCATCTGTGCGCTTTCTGTACAATAGAAGAAATCTTGGTTCAGAGTTTCACTGGACACAATGTGGAAAGAAGTTAAACTTAGAGTACCGCTGCCCACAATCCCCTGCTGCTGAAAGGTATTTGCTCCTAATTTACTGCCCGCTTTTGCTGCCAAGGTGTCTCCATTAACCAAGAGCTTTTCAGGGGTGTCTCAAGTGCACGCTTCTCATCCAAGTACATGTCCAGCCTCAGCTTAATGGTCAAACACACTATGTGTGTTGTCAGTAGAGCACCTTGCGAGCACACAGACACGTTCTGCATATTGTCAGTGTCGTGCTTGGTCAGTGGAAACTACTGGCTAGTCACACTGCCCTCAGTCCTCAGCTTCAGGAAACATTAAGTGTGTTTGTTTGGCTCCTAAAACCTTTTTAAAAACAACTTGAAATAGTCTCTATATCAAGACAAGATGATAAATGACTGTTTATAGGCATTCAATTGGGTCTAATCCTATTTAATCAGAAATGTTTCTCACTTAAAGGGATAGTTCACCCAAAAATGAAAATTCTGTCGTTAATTACTTCCCCTCATGTCGTTTCATCGGAACACAAATTAAGATATTTTTGATGGAATCTGAGAGCTCAAAATATTCTCGTAGCTTCGTAAAATTACGGTTGAACCCCTGATGTCACATGGACTATTTTACCAATGTCCTTGCTACGTTTCTGTGCGTTGATCGTGGTAATATCATTGCTGTCTATGGAGGGTCAGAGAGCTCTCAGATTCCATTCATTTTTCATTTTTTCATTGAAATTTTAATTTTTGGGTGAACTAACCCTTTAAGTGAGCCCATGGACAATGAAACAAACTTTTTTTTTTTTTTTGTATACCTGGTCACAACTATAACTGTAAAGTTCTCTGTGAGAAACAAAAAAGTTGCTCAATAGAAAAAAGAAGAAAAAAAAAAACAATTAGTTATTTTGGTAAAAAGTTAAATTTTGGAATAAACAGTTTTGATTAAACAACAGAAATTAACATAAATCAGTATGCAGACAGGAAAGGGTTTTCTTGCCTTACATGTTATGCTTTTGTGTGCTATTTTCAAGGACATGAATGGAAACTAAAATGAAAATGCTGTGTAATGCAAAAGTGAGTTTCAATAGCAGGTAAATAGCAAGAAAAGAAAACTAGCATGTTTGAATTTATTCTGAATATCTGACTTGTATATATACATACTGCAACAACTGTTAAACATAAACCTTTTTTCTGAATGGCCTTCTGCTTAACCAGAATATGGACCTCAATCACAAAACGATGTGCATGAAAACATGGTTACTGAATCGCTGATATTTTAAAGTCTGAGGAGACAAGAAAGTTTATTTGGGTGTTCTTACAATATTTCAGTGTTTCTGGTAATGCAGCTTCTGAGTTTAAGGCTGATAAATGACAAATGTCCTAAACACAAACATCTCAAGCGCCTTCAGGATGTGGAAAGGATGGAGAAGCATGTTATCTGAATATTTAAAATGTTTATTTTTTTAGGCAGACAATATTGAATATGCTTAATTCAAGTACAGTACAGGGTGAAGTGGCCTGACATCTGTAAACAAAAGCCATAACAGATAAACGTAATACAGTGATGTTTAAAGGCACTGCTCTGTCTTTGGTAGAACATGGAGTGAATTAAAACGAACATTTCAATTCCTCAAAAAAAGAAAAAAAATTACATTTTATCCTTTGTTTGTTTGTTTTTAGGCCCAATGTCTGATATATTTCTTCTAATCGCCTCTTTACAACATTTTTTTACAGCTTCAGACAATCATGAATAAAAATAACAAAGTACTTTGACAACCAAATCAACCTAGTTATTTGACCCCATCATACATGCACCAATTGGATTCCCATTTTTACTTGTCTCTCATTATACCGGTAACCGTTTTATTGACATAGAGAAATAATAAAACAATGCGTGCAGCTGCAATAATGTCTTAAAACCCTGTCTTATTCATAAGTGTACAGCATCAATAAGCCATTTTGTGGATAACTTGGCAAGGAGTGCATATTTAAAGTCAAAGTCAGTTAAATATAATACTAGACAGTTTACAGCATGTGTACACCTTGAGTACTTTCGTCGTGTTGTCGTCACCTGTCACTTATTCCACGTATTTCAGGTCTCCGTAGCTTCCAATATTTTCTGAAAAGACATAGTATCAAAATGTTAATGGTGGAACTTACTTAGGAACCTAGACCAAAATAAAAGAAGTTCAAATAGCTCTGAGAACAGATGAACAGAGGGTGAAAAGAATATCTAGGATGTATATGCACAAATGGTCTCAAAATATGATGTACTACTCTGGGGTATGTTCCCCCTTCATCCATATAATCTCTTCTGGGAGATTTTACACAAATAACCAAGGCTTATATTCATAATCTTTCATCATGTAAGAGAACTGATTCAGACTGATTTTGCATCAGTTCTCCCTGGTCTAAATAAGTCTTACATGTTGGCATATAAAAGGCAGAAGCTGATCTTAGTTGAGCGTACATACAGCCCCAGGCAGGACTGCGTTTCAAATGAGTCACGCTGGGTTTTCAGAGATGGAGGGGAGCAGGGATGCTGCTATATTTTGAAAAGCTTTTTAACAATTAAAGAACATTACAGAAAGCTACTAAATCTTTTTAAAAGACAATCCAAATGAACCCATCTACCCATAACAGATGTTTTTTCTCTGCAGCATCCACAACTCCCTGACTATGGCCTATGCTGAGTTTCATTAAATCAATTAATTTCACTGCCTGCAGCAAACCAGAGCAAATTACATTCTCAGTGAATAAGTGTTAGGTGCAATTAACGTTTCAATCCAAAAGAGAGATCAATAGGGCCGGAGCTGCTGACTCTGTGATTCTATACGTATAAGTTCAGTGAGACTGAGCTCTGGTCTCCTATGAGAAAACTGCACAATGGTTATTACTAGGCACCAGATATTGAGCCCCTTTAAATGTGGTGAAAGAAAAACTTCATTCAATAATTAAAGAGGTCTGTCTACACAACGGTTCTCATACTGTGGCCTCCACTGGAATCTCCAAATCATTTTTTTTTTCCCCCAGAAAAACAATGGAATTAAATATATAATGTCAATAAAATAGAATGGGTATATATAGTAGTACTGTACTATTATTATTTGATCACGTGTTCTTGAAATTATTAATGGGATTCACCTACAAACACAAATGTAGCAAATGAGGTACCTCAGCATTTTAGTAATGGTTTGTTATGTTAAAAGCATGCATCCATCAATCCGATTAACTCAGTTCGGTTATTCACAATTATGTATAAATGCATGGGATTTCAATCCAATCAATTATTTTATGTATATATACATATATAATAAAAAAAAAAGGATTGCCTCTTTCAAATTTCCTTTCTCTAAAACACTATCTGTTCACATAGTGAGTCGATCTTCCTCGGCTCGACTGGATTTGCGGAAACTCATCTCAGGAGACACTCCCTTTGCTTCCTTCGGGCTGAATTAGCATTAACAAAAGTGAGAACTGAGGTGTTCAAACAAAGGTGGTTGACATGCAACTAAATGGAACAAATATTCTGGATTACAAGAAAGGTCCTGATGGGCAAACTGGGATAATGAACGGGACCTGTCAGTATTGATTATGCTCGAAGGAGGTGGGTTAAAAGATTTGAAGCTTCTGCAATTCCAACATACTATCACTCATGTTTACAACTGTACTCAAATTCAAGTGCAAACTCAGGGTCAATAAATCATTAGAGGTTGAACAGCTGTGTACAGTCCCATCACATTGATAAGATATTGTCTATACAGCCTAATCATTTATGGAAAAAACCATCAAGGTGATTTTGGTCCAAAGTCTGATTGCAGACTTTGCAGACAAATGCAGTTTGTCATCTCTAGCACTGCAATGTTGGCTGTATTAAAAGTTTTGACTTCATTTTGCCTAACACCATTAAAGGTTAACATGGGACATGTCACATTCTCATGGACTTCAGCAAGTTGACAGATTGCCTCGGATGGCTGGCTTGTTCCACTTCCTGTGACGGTGGTCAGGCAATAATGCGAAAGCAGACTGAATCTGACGAGGTCCATCACACAACCAACATTCTTTGGCACTAGAACTGGATTTTGGACCGGGCCAAAGAGGCTAGTACCCCGGAGCCTAAGACTAGTCAGAGACTGGGCCTTGTCAGAGACTCCTTGCCTGCAGTATCAGCTGGTCTGTACTGAACGCAGACTTGCAATAGGTGATAATTCAAGCTTGAATTGCTCCGAAGGTAGGAAAAATCCTTAATATGGTATTTACATAAGTATTTACATAAGGGTCAGGAGGTATGATTAATTGCGTTAATTTTTATCACATTATTTATTTTTATAATTACTCTCACTAAATTAGTGTGATAAACTGACAGCCCGAGTTCTAAGATAAGTGGACTCCATCATTCAACAAATTGACATCTGTTGGAAAAAGCAAACCATTAATTCTCAGTTCTAAAAGAAGCAAATTAAAACCCAGGACACAGCATGCATGCAAAATACAAGCTGCCTTTTAAAAGGGAGAAACAGCTCTTATCAACACTTTCTACTTGTGGATCACCCATGGATGTGAACTGTAGACCCCAACATCTTTTCAAGACAACCGTATCTCTGGACTGCCACCTTGTCCAGGGTTGCCAGGTTTTCACAAGAATAACTTTTTTTTGGCGGGGTTCCCTTGCTAAAATTCGCATTCCAGGGGATAAAGATCATGTTATTGGAGTTGCTTCAACCCGCGGACCTGAAAAACAACCCGCGGCAACAGTGTTAAAGTAGCCCAATTTGGCAACACTGACCTTGTCCGACCCATCTACAACCCAACCCACTTCGATCGAGCTCAAGTATTGACATTAAAGTGAGAAAATATACAAATGTGAATTAACACACAGATGGTTCCCAACCATTTCCCTTCATCTTCAAGGAAGATCACGTCTGATCCTCACTGCCAGCTTCTTTCTTTGTTTTATATTCCTATCAGCCACTCATACAGCTGTTACGGCTTAAAAAGGTCTCATTCAGCAAAACAGAAAGGCTAAAATCGCCAGTTGCCATAATGGTTCCATGATAGTGTTGGCAGCTTGGCCTTTTCCTGAAGTTCACCCCGGATCCTTTCCAAACACTGGCCACTAAAAGGGGGTTTCCACTGCCGCTGAAAGTGCCGGCTATTTTCAGAGTCCCTTTGCCCTAGAGCAGTGGGAGCTTTTCTCCTGACAGCTGTCTTCACCCTCTCAAGCTGCTGAACACATGGAAACACAGCTAAATGGCGTCATGTGCTGCTAGCTCATCACTAGCACTCTCAAACCACTGGACCAAGCACCTCCCCGAGGTCCTGCAGTCTTATATCACCAACCAAATGTGCCGTTTAACTGCAGTCGGCACTTTTGAACTCTTAACAGATCCGGACGAGGCAGCTGAAGCTATTAGCTTCCGTCCATCATTCTGATGGAGAGACTCTGTTAAAGACGCACCGCCAGCACAGGCAGAGGGATGAGCTGGTGTCAGGTGAAGATTGTGAGAGAGAATTGGAGGGGTAGAAGCCCAGAAACATCACGTCTTCAGTCATCCTGAAACATAATCAATATGTGTTTTACGACCCGTGTCTCTCTGCTAAATTAAAAGAAATGTTAGACGGATGAAACTTCGATGGAGTCCCGCCTTCATCGCAGATCGTCAGCCAAGTGCTTCATTCCATTAAATGGACCATTCCGTTAAATGGTCTTCCCTTTTCAGTACCTACGCTCTCACAGCTACACAGATGATCCTTGACTACACAGTCTTCACGAGACTGGGGCCATCACGATGCTTTCATGGCTTCCTCCTTGAATAAATCTCTGGGTGTATTAATGAACGAACAATCATGCCAATCAGGATTTAACTGCTCATTCTCTATAGGGTCAAGGGTTAAATGCAGGATAGGTGATTTGGTTTAAAAAAAATTGTTATGGCGGTTGAAAGTCTCTTCACATCCCGATAGCAATCACTAAGTTAAGTGGTCTAAATGTATTTAAATGCATTTATATCATCTGTGGAAGGCGTAAGACCATACAATGTTCATCCAATCAGGGTGTTCCATTACGCTATTGCAGACCGAGCAAGATTGGAAGCCGTTCTTATTGTAATATAATGCGCTTTGTACTGAAATGTTTTGAAAGCGTTGCATTCAACCCTCCACTAACGCCTTCTGTCATTGTGATGCTAATTAACCTCTTGTCTGCCTGTGTTGAATGGCTTTGGAGAATGATTTGCAGGGAGGGTGGGATCTTATGATTTCAAAGCTAGCTTGCTATTGCTAGCCTCTCCGAAATCGTCTACCCTACCTTTAAACACGGAATCATATTTTCAATGTTTCTTGTAGTTACTCGGGATAGTGTATGGATCATATAATCTCAGTGTTAACTTTATATTATAAAGTAATCGCCGTTCAAGATTAATTGACATTTCTTCATAATCTTCAAGAAGATTCAGCTGCAAATGTAGCCTAGTAGTCTGACCCAGCAACATATCAATTGCAATTCATTATATTGAATGTTTTAATAATGCCTGATTTTAAAGGGCTCTCGAAAAACCCACATAATCACTTTCCAGATCTGAGAGTGCTGACATATTTCTTATATGACATTTGGGAAGGACATATCAAAGTGTTCCTCCCCTCAATTTAAAAAGCCAATAGGATTTATGTCACAGCACTGAACCATGATTTGGTACATGTTGCTAGTCAGTGATATAAGAGAAGGAATATTTTCATTCTAGGGATCAATTGATTGGACAGGCCGAGTCATCAATAACTTTTGGTCTTTTGAGAAACAAACAAGCTATAATAGATAATAAATATGAACTAAACGTCGTAAAAGCTTTTTGTTTCGTTTGTCTTCTTTTTTGACCTTTCACTTCACAGGATGATAGTAGCTATAATAGCTATTAAAGCGATAGCTCACCCAAAAATGAAAATTGTCACCATTTAATGACCCTCAAGTAGTTCCAAAACTGTATAAGTTTCTTTCTTCTGTTGAACACAAAACAATATATTTTGAAGAATGTCGGTAACCAAAATTGCAGGTAGCCATTGACTTCCATAGTGTATTTTTTCCCACACTATGGAAGTCAATGACTACCAGCAACTGTTTGGTTATTAACATTCTTCAAAATATGTGATCAACAGAAAAAAGAATCTCATACAGTCTTGGAACTACTTGATGATGAGTAAACGATGAATTGTCTCTTTAAAGGCTAGATGTCTTAATCGGCTAAAGATTAACTAGTCACATAGCGTTTACAGCTCAGGTGACTGCCTTAAAAAAACTGAATGCACATGAGTGAAATGGCAGAATTCAATTCACAAACTTTCGGGGGGTCCTGCACCAGCCGAGCAGCTGCCATTAAGATAAATGACAGTGCAAACGAATAGCTCTCCCCAGGTATTATAAACCCCTTTGCACATATTTATCAACGTCTGCTGTTCAGCAAATAAGGTAGAACCAATTGATATTCATAAGCCAGTTGATTTTATAATCTGCCCCCCACTACTTTTCGTTCCTACACCATTGCACACTAGTGCTGCGATTTGCTAAAACCAACACATAAAAATGCAAAACTATTAGAGTAGTGCTCATCATGTATCCAAATTAACTGGAAAATATTATAATCCACAGCATTAAGAGGCAAAGGGGGGCCATATCGCATACATCTTATCTGCTGTTAGTGAGGGGAGAAAACACAAGGCCACATTAAGGATAACGCTGGATGCCAACAGCACATGCCAGCTCATTGTCATTCACAATCCAACTGTGCCATATCACTAGAGCCATGGCAACAGACTTACCGACCGAGGGCTCGTCTCTGCAGAAATAAAGCCATTGAATCCTGTTAAAGTGTGTCGATGCTGTCGCTTTGACAGACATTGTATGGAATCATTATTAATACTTTAGATAATAAAGCAAACCCATTCCTTTTTAGAAGAGAGACGGTGGTCTGAATTCATTATCACGAATGTTCCAAATGTGAATCACTGTTTCAGTCTAATTGAGGCAGGGTGAGGTTCATATCCAAAAACAATAAATTACTGCCACTGGCACCACCTACCTCGACTTTTGAATAACAGTAAAAATCACAGATATACACAGACATCTTAAAGGGATAGATTCCCCAAAAATTAAAATTATTTTCCTTCATCGTCATGTCATTCCAAATCTCTATGATCTTTGGAATATTCCAACTGTTTGTGTCCATAATAAAAACATTGGACCCCAATGACTTTCACTGGACAAGAGAAAAGAACAATGTACACAAATGACGGCATAATTTTAAGGCTCCTTTTTAAGGCTTCAGGATATGTTTGGTTTTGTTCAGAACAGAATATTTCCATACTGTTTGTACTAGTGTGTTAAACTGATGAAAGATTTGCGTTTACATTGTTACAAAAATCTATTTTAAATAAATGCTATTCTTAGAACTTTATATTCTTCAAAGAATCCCGGAAAAAAAAATCTATCAGGGTTTCCTTTCATAAAATATAAAACAGTTCTTTTTAACTGCAATATTTATATTTTAAGTTTCCACTGTTTTCAAATTAAAGACATATGGTACATGCTTTTTTTACCTACAAAATCAACAAGCAGCTACTATAATATTATAGTATGTTTTTATTAAAAATAGCTTCTTTTTTTTTTTTTAATTACGGCAAAGTCTCACCATTTATGCATTATGAAACATTTTCATATTGCTTCAAAAATAGAAGCTGATGAATCAGATTAATCTAAATTAGTATCAACTGTGATTATGCAAATAAACATATTTTATCAACATAATGTAATATTTCCTTATTGACTCATTATTTAAAAAATGACCTTTTTTTATTTATTTACAAATAAGCAAATTTATTTCAGAGATGATAACTGAGTCCTGCTCGCTGAATTAAACATGCAACATAATGAGGTCATAAGACAGCAGTTGCATGCTACTGTTTGAAATATTTATCACTGCAAAATACATACTGTCTCAATGTTATTTAATGAAAAAAAGGCAGTTCGCGGCAAGCAGTATGTCAGTATTTTATTCCAAACATATCCTTTGTCTTTTGAGGAAAACTGTTTTTTCCCCTCATTATTAAGTCTGCTTGGGCAGACTGCAGCATGTGTTTCTTTGTGAGTGACCTACTTCCGCATACGAGGTGATAAACATCTGCCTAAATAGCTAAACCTCATTAGCAAACACTACCTGAACACACTCTGTATGTCACAATGTACAAAGGTCTCTCTGGATCATTTAATGATCAGAAAGCATGTCAATGCTGCTCTCACCTCGCTGAGCCGAGAGATAATTGTTGCTGCATCACCACTTATGTTGACGCAGACATGTGTTGTTGACCCACCGAGGCATATACGCAGATGACTATTTGCACTGAAGTACTTCCTGACAGGGCCTGTCATATAGGCTGCCACATTTCCTGTTTGCATGCAATAGATATGTGCACATGTACAAATGTGTACTCACCCTTTTCTTAAGAGCTTCTAGGGAGTCAAACTCCAGCTTGGCTAGATTGACTTGGATATGTTTAGGAACATCGGGAATGACGAATGCCAGGATGAATTTGAAGGCAAGGAGAACATGCTGCAATAAACAGAAAAAGACAACTTTACTACACAGTTTTCATGGACTGTCATTATGTAATTGTCTATATGTAATATATTTCAGTTCTAATTACACCTCGAATAGCTTTTATGTGTTTAAAAGCAACTTGAAAATGTCTAATTCCAGACTGATCAATGCCATTTAACAGAGAGGCCTTTTTTTTTTACAATGTGAACCTCTCTTGACAAACAGAGACTGATCAAATCAAAAGGGAATGTATTTCAGTAATACTGAATGGCTGGATGATTTTTATGGCTCTCTTTGTGTTCAAAGGCCACATTAGTGAGATGTATGCTGCTGGCAGAGTGTCAGCTGTCAGTGTGTTAAATAGATCACCACATGCCCACTGCCTCTGAAACCAGCTCGCTATTCACCTTTGTGTGATCCAAAGAGATCTAAAGAACTCTTGATGGTTTAAGTACATTTATTAATAATACATGCATACTTTAACTCTTTTCAACAGAATGATGTCCCGGCTTTATTTCAATTCTGACCTTAAAGTTAATGAAATGACACTGCAGTGCATGTAACTTCTGTAATGTGAATACATAAATTTAAGGGTGGAATGGGTTTTGCTGTTGGCTTACAAAAAAACTAGAGTGAAAGATAGTTCACTCAAAATTTTGTCATCATTTACTCACCCTCTTGTCCATAAGCCTTTCGTTCATCTTTTAAACACAAATGGAGATATTATAATGTAACGGGGATTTCGGTCCCTACATTCAAATTCACCCAAAACTTCATAAAAACACTGTAAAAGTAATTCATATGAATAAAGCGGCTTAATCCAAGTCTTCAAAAGAGACACAATAACTTCATACGATGAACAGATTTAATGTAAGCTTTCATTTTAATCTAAACATTGATTAACACACCTACATGGAGTACATCAAAGATGGTAAACACAGAAGCTCAAAAATTGCTAGCTTGACGCATGAGAACAAATCTCATTCATACTTGAATTTCAAACATGCTTGTGTTATATGTGAGAACAAACCTCAATGGTTCTTGTAAGTCAAGTGAACTCGTATGAGCTTGTTTACCATATTTGATGATCTATATGTACATTAAATGCCTCAATTAAATCTCTTCATTATATAAACTGATTGTGTCTCCTCAGAAGACTCGGATCAAACCACTGAATTCATATGGATTTTTTTATGGATTTTTTTTATTTTTTTAAGATGTCTGTATGAACCTTTTTGAAGTGTCAGAAGTGTTGTTTGCATGAATCTTTCATGCAAAAAAAGACAAATCTCTAAGGTTTTGTTAAAAATATCTTCATTTGAGTTTCAAAAATGAACAAAAGTGTGATGGATTTGGAACAACATGAGGGTGAGCAACTGATGTAACAATTTTCATTTTTAGGTGAACTAACCTTTCAAACATTTCTTAAATGTAGCACAGTTAGCTCACAAATGCAAGCGATAGTCTATACAATTCACTATAAAACTGCATCTGTCTTAATATCCCTGTTAGTCAGCTATTGTTGACTAATGTGGAAAATGTTCCAGCTCTGCTTTGGATGCAGTAGTTTAGCTCAGACATCAATGATCAGTGTCAACACTCTAAAAAGCTCCTGAAAGTCAGAGAAGAGACATTAGCTAAAGCTGTGACTGATGGAGACAAAGGAACCCCTGGGACTCGTCAACCGATTTCTGTGAAAACCAAAACAAAATCTGCTCTTTCTTGTGTGGGTGACATAAATTAGGATTATGTCATTATAAATTATGTAGTGAAAGACTGAATATTTTGATATTGCTTGGGAAATACACCAAAATCCAAATTGCTCTTTTGAGACTCTGGGCCATTTACACGCACAAACATTCACATAGTTCATTATCTGAACTTAAATGACCCAAATTCATATAAATATATGAATCATCACACTCAAGACCCATAAACATGACAGCAACTGTAGCTTTATTGTGCTAGAAAACCTTGGTTTCATCTAAATTTCATTCATATTTAACAGTAAATGTATTCTCCTGGTTCTGAACAGGTTCTGAATGCTCTGGACTAGGTTTTCATTAAAGCTATCTCAATATTGAAATATACCAGCACACTTTACTTTTGGGATGGTATCTGCAGGTGATGAGCAGAGCTGGTTTCCTTCAAACATGATGCTTAGAATTTAGGTTCATCAGACTAGAGAATCTTTTTTCTCACAGTCTGAAGGCCTTTTAGGTGCTTTTTTGCTAATTCCAAGTATGTTTTCATGTGTCTTCACTGAGGAGAGGATTGAGTTTGGCCACACCGCCATAAAGCCCAGATCGGTGGAGTGTTGCAGTGATGTTTGTCCTTTTGTAGATTTCTCCTATCTCCAAATATGATTATAGAGCTCAACTAGAGTGACCATCAGGTTCTTGGTCACCACACTAACCAAAGCCCTTCTCCATCAGTTGCTCAGTTTGGCCAGGAGGCCTGCTCTAGGAACAGTCCTGGTTGCTTCAAACTTCTTCCATTAAGGGTAACAGAGACTACATGCTTCTGTGAACCTTCAATGAAGCAGATTTTTTTTCTCTGAACTCTTCCCCAGATGTGTAGCTTGACGCAAACCTGTTTCTGAGCTCTACGGGCAGTTCTTTTGACCTCGGGGCTTGGATTTTGCTCTGATATGCATTATCAGCTGTTAGACCTTTTATTAAGATGTGTGTCTTTCCAAATCATACCCATTCAATTGAATTTGCCACAGGTTAACTTCACTCTGTCGTAACATCTACAAGCAATATGAATGCTCCTGAGCTAAATTTCAACTGTCCCAGATAAGAGTATGAATACTTACGCAATGGAATCATTTAAGCTTTTTATTTTTAATAAATTTGCGAAGATGTTAAAAACCTGTTTGAATTTGCCACAGGTTAAAATCACTTGCAGTGTAGTAACATCTACAAGCAATATGACTGCTCCTGAGCTAAATTTCAACTGTCCCAGATAAGGGTATGAATACTTATGCAATGGAATCATTTAAGTTTTTTTTTATTTTTACTAAATTTGCAAAGATGTGAAAACCTGTCTTTTGCTTTACCATTATGGCGTATGGAGTGTAGATTGATGTGGAAAAAAAGTCATTTAAATCAGTTTAACATAAGGCAGCAACAGCACTGTATACATATATATATATATATATATATACACATACACTAAATAGACTCAACAAACCTTGCCTCATTCTATGCTACGCAAAAGTACAGAAATGGTTGCTGTTAGCATATTGCTAAGCTAATAATGAGATATGCTAATTAAAATAAAAAAGAGCACATGCAAGTACTGGGTGAAATAGTCAGCTTTAATGGAACTTTTTTTATCAGCACTTTTTTCAGTCTTAAATGAAATTAGTTCAGTCAAACTTTAGTGCAGTCATAAAAATGTCTGCAATATTTTACAGGCTTTTTGTTCCATTGTTTATTGTCAAGTGTAGCGATGTATGAAGAACCTCTCATGCAAAAGTCACTTAAAACCAAGTCGCTTTCTATTGGTCAATGTGGCAAATTTGTGTGACAAACTTGAACCCAATGCAAAATATACGGAATTATTTTGCTCTTGTGAGCAATTCCAGATTGCGAAGATTTCATTTGTAATTACTTGATTTTGCCAGTGAAAATTTGCTGAACAATGGTTAATGTGACCACATTAGGATTTCGGTTCCTTAAAAAAAGGTTCCTTATAGCATAATTTTGGAACAGCCTTATCCTAGTGAGCATGCCTGCGATGCTTAGATAGGTAACTCAGTAGACTTTGGAACAGAACTCCTGTGTTTATCTGAAAATTTTTCACCAGCAAGCCTAAAGAAACTCTCTACACTAAATGTTGCAGTCAGATGGGGTTTGAGAGCACTGACTGAATGATTTATCTGTGATTTATCACAACAGAACATCAGTAACAGACAAGCACAGTCTCCTGCAGGGAGCTGCCTAAAACAAGCTGAGAGCATGTGCAGAAGTGTGACCCAAAATGATGTTGCATTTGAGCATGAACTGTGGAAAATGCCACCCTCTCTTCAGGCTGATTGCTGTCTGAGTGAGAGAGGGGTGTGATGCAGAGACTGAGAATCTCAGAACTGATATAACGAGAGAACAAAGCCTAGATTATTTGTGCAGTCACATTTTCCCCAGACAATTTTATCATTATTGCAGATGTACTTAAAAAGGCAAACACACCACAAATACAGACAAATATGGAATTGTTTAAATAGGTAAACAGAGCCCTAATAAATAAAATCCTAATATTAATATTTTCCTTTTTACAATATGTAATATAAGTCTCAGGTGTCCCCAGAATATATTATCATGTCTATCACGCTGAAATCATGCGTTTTAAACCATATAAGTTTAAACTTCTAATTTACGGTTTTCTGAGCGCACACATCTGAAGCACGTGCACAGAAACGGCAGTCACACGTCATGTGAGTACTAAACGAAAGTTCTCTTTCATGTCTTACTGTGCTTAAACTGTCAAATACACACGTTTATGTTAAAAACACACACGAGTTTCAAAAACAGTCGGTTATGTCTGTGGAGATAAACAGCTGGGAAAGAAATTGCATGTTTATATTAGATCTGTGTGGCACACACAAGTTTATGTTAAAAACACACGAGTTTCAAAAACAGTCGGTTATGTCTGTGGAGATAAACAGCTGGGAAAGAAATTGCATGTTTATATTAGATCTGAGTGGCAGCAGCGTAATATTCAGTAAATAAATCAATAAATTCACTGCTCTTGTCTCCTCTGAGACTGGGACTCTTTATGGACTATAGTGTTCTGTGCTCGTCAGTGCAGCCAAACACAGAACAGTTAGCATGCTTTGCTTGAACATTCCCCATGGCGTTAGAACTCGTAAACCATTGTCGCTTGCGAAAACACAATGGTGGCGCCGTGGTTGGAAACTTGCAGATTGAGGGGTGGTAATATTATAATAAGATTCCCTTTCTACGTCACAGGGGGTGCGAAATTTTATGCGTTTTTTTTTTTCACAAGCTTGCAGAGAAAGGCTTACAAAACAATTTACTGGGTTGTTCTTTTTCTTGTTTTTTGGGTTGGTAGATGTACCGGGGACCCGATTTTTGCACTTAAAGGGTTAGTTCACCTAAAAATGAAAATTCTCTCATTAATTACTCACCCTCATGTCGTTCCAAACCCGTAAGATCTTCGTTCATCTTTGGAACACAAATTAAGGTATTTTTGATGGAATTTACGTTCAGCATGCGCACGCTTTCTACTGAATGTAAATAACACTCATTACATTGATAACGTTCTGGGGTACTCTCCAAAATGGCTGAAGATGGTAACTTGGGGAGAAGAACTGCTGAATAAATTATGTTATTATTGATTTCTTGGCGCACAAAAAGTATTCTCGTAGCTTCGTAAAATTACGGTTGAACCCCTGATGTCACATGGACTATTTTACCAATGTCCTTGTTACGTTTCTGTATGTTGATCGTGGTAATATCATTGCTGTCTATGGGAGGGTCAGAGAGCTCTCAGATTCCATCAAAATATCTCGTTCATCTTTGGAACACAAATTAAGATATTTTTGATGGAATTTACGTTCAGCATTCGCACGCTTTCTACTGAATGTAAATACATTGATCATTACATTGATAACGTTCTGGGGTACTCTCCAAAATGGTTGAAGATGGTAACTTGAGGAGAAGAACTGCTGAATAAATTATGTTATTATTGATTTCTTGGCTAATGACAGAACTTTCATTTTTGGGTCAACTATCCCTTTAAACACTGAAAATTCAGATTTTCATGATTTGTCACCTTTAAAGAAGCTATAACATCAAAAGCAAAAATTTTGCTAAGGTGAAGACAGAGCATTTTATTGCAGTGTAATATAACTAATGTAACTAATATATGACCCTGGATCACAAAACCAGTCATAAGGGTCAATTTTTCGAAATTGAGATTTATACATCATCTGAAAGCTGAATGAACAAGCTTTTCATTGATGTATGGTTTGTTGTTATGATAGGACAATATTTGGCCGAGATACAACTATTTGAAAATCTGGAATCTGAGGGTGCAAAAAAATCCAAATATTGAGAAAATCGCCTTTAAAGTTGTCCAAATGAAGTTCTTAGCAATGCATATTACTAATCAAAAAAGTTTTGATATATTTACAGTAGGAAATTTACAAAATATCTTCATGGAACGTGATCTTTACTTAATGTCCTAATGATTTTAAAGAAAAAGAAAAGAAATAAAAATCAATAATTTTGACCCATACAATGTATTTTTGGCTATTGTTACAAATATACCCCAGCGACTTAAGACTGGTTTTGTGGTCCAGGGTCACATATAACAAAAAGCATTATGAGAAAGGAGAGGGTACCACCCATGATCTGTTCAGCCTGTTGATGACCAATCGCATGTGTGACCAGAGAACTGGAAGAAAATGTGTGTCGGAGAGGTGTCAGAGTCTTTCCAGGCTAGCCTTCATCCTCTTTAAGACGTGAGTGGAACGGAGTGAGAGAGAGTGTGAGAGGGCAGCCAGACACATCTGATCTTGCAGCGTGTCAGACATGGTTAGGGAGTCATGCAACAGCACAGTCTTCAGTTAAACAGCTCTGGAAGAGCCTGTCTGCTGGTTAACATGAGCACTCGCTGGGTGGGGTGCACACAAAAACACACACTCTCATTGTGTCCGATTGCTAATTTCGCCACTGACATCTAGACAGTCGCAGTCAAATCAGATTATATGAAAACCAAATTTGCCCTTTGTTATAATCATGTAGAAAGCCGTGCTGCAGATAATGACAAAACTCACAATGAGAGATTCTCATAGTATAGTACAACAATAAAATCACACAATGTCAGATCACAAAAACATGTGCCTAATAGAGTGATGCACCCAGAAATTAGTTAGCATGTTAGCTCTTCTGTTTCCATTGTTCTGAAGTCAGTGGGTTTTTTTAATGGGTTTTTGGTCCTGAAATGCCCTGAAATAAGTTCTATGGTAAACGACATAAAATACATTAGTAACATGCTTTTTAAAGCTTTTACTTGTCTTGAAAAGGCTGTTACTAATAATTGGCTAAATGGGACTACACAGGTTGTCGGCCCGGGGACATTAATCATCATCACACACTGAATAGGTAAACTCATCTACTCATTAGTCTGCTTGAGAAGTTGGAGGCTTAATAGTGGTGTAGATGGTTTATAGCCTACATTTAGGTTTTTACTTTTGCCAATTGTATTTAGGCTTTGAAAATGTATAAAAGTTGTTTTGATTTGTGAGGATTATCATGATGAACAAAATGTGGTAAGTATCATAAACTTTTGCTGGTCACAGAGCTTATTTTCTACGATAATCCAAAATCCAACTAAACAGTCCTATTGGGTTTTTGTTGAGCGAACCAGGGTTTTTTGCTAACTTCCGGGATGGCCTACAAAAATCACTGCAGTACAATAGTACAATACCAAACTTAAAGGGATAGTTAATCCGAAAATGGAAATTACGACCTTTAAGAATTTTCATTTTTGGGTGAACTATCCCTTTACTTTCAATACTTAGAGTGTAGCATTACTTGACAAAAGTTGTGGAAGTTTCTTTTGAACTGCAGCTTGCCTAGTTAGCTACTTATGGTCTATATCAGTTAAGCTATAGTTAAGCTGCTTATAGTTAAAAAGATGCAAGCTAATAAAGCTTCAGGACCTCAAGCTACAAAGAAGCACTACAAGCTACTAACAAACACACACACAAATACAAAAAAATGGAAAGAAATGAAATGAAAGAAATTAATTTCGATGAGGGCAGCATGACACAATATACATAAACTACACTTTTCAAAAGTTTGGAGTTTTTTTTTTTAAGTACCTTATGTTCACCAACACTGCATTTATTTTATGCACAATGCAGTAAAAACAGCAATATTGTGAAATATTAAAATTTAAAATAACTTTTTTATTTTTCTATCTTAAGGGGTCATATGATGCGATTTCAATTTTTCCTTTCTCTTTGGAGTGTTACAAGCTCTTGGTGCATAAAGAAGATCTGTAAAGTTGCAAAGACTAAAGTCTCAAATCCAAAGAGATATTCTTTATAAAGGTTAAGAGTCAACCACGCCTACCTAAAATGGCTCGTTCTAACACGCCACCACATGTCATTGTGTTTCACTCGTGTGTCATTGTGAAAGCGAAACTACTTTGTTTGGCCTTCCAAAAGAGGACGATATCCGCTTCGTCATGCCTCGAGCTGATCCGTGCTGGTCGCTGAGGAAATACATCAACTTCGTGCTGTCGATAGCCGGATCGGCTTTCACCGGGGACGAAGCGGAGTCCAGCCCAGGGTCGGCACATGTGGTTGCCATTCGACGAATCCGCCAGCCGCGCCATTCTCAAGCCCGCCGGCCGTTCCTCACTCTAGCCCGCCGGCCTCCACTCACTCAAGCACGCCGTGTGTGACGCTGTGTGTTTCGTTGTGAAAGCGAAACTACTTTG
>NW_015549579.1:216826-222206 GCF_001515605.1 Sinocyclocheilus anshuiensis
TAAAAAGACAGTATAAGTCATTATAATCCGTAATTATGTCCCCACTGGATGCAACAAATGCCTCGTTTGTAATGGGATTTCATGTTTTTGAATCATCGCTCCGGCCGGGACACGACATCACAGTATGGTAAGGGGCGTAACATTTCCGTCACACGCTTGAGGTATTCGGCCAATCACAACGCACTGGATAGCTGGCCAATCACAGCACACCTCGCTTTTCAGACCGATGAGCTTTGTAAAAATCAACGCGTTTCAGAAAGGCGGGGCATAGAGGAGAAACAATAATGTACAGTATGTGGAAAATAATGTGTTTTTTTAAACTTAAACCGCATAAACACATTTCATTATACCAAATACACAAAATAATGTTATTTTTAGCAACATCATATGACCCCTTTAAAATGCAACTTATTCATGAGATGGCAAAGATGAATTTTCAGCAGCCATTACTCCAGGCTTCAGTGTCACATGATTGAGAAATCATTCTAACCTGTTGATTTTCTGCTCAAGATACATTTCTTATTATTATCAATACTGAAAACATGTATGCTGCTTAATATATTTATGGAATCTCTGGTATTTTTTTCAGGATTCTGTGAGGAATAGCAAGTTCAAAGGAACAGCAATGATTTGAAATAGAAACTAAAACAGTGCAAAATGTTTGAAAAAACATCTGTCTGCAGACAAATCTCTCTCTCTTCCTCTCAGAGGTCACAATCAGCCTCCCTACCATCAAGCTTTTCAGTTCTTCCTGATCCTCAGCCATCTCCTGTCACCGTGGCTACACTGTTGCCTAGTTACTGCTCTCTGAGGCATGTCATCGTGTAATTACCTGAGTATCGAATGGCCCAAAAATAGGCAGCAGTCATGGCTCTGAGAAATACCAGCAATGACTACACACACACTCTTACAAACCTCTCTGATTCATTCCACCGTGAGCCAGTAACAATGCACACAAAAGCAAAGTAAAGAAAAGATAACAGAGCGAGGGGACATTTGCATTACCCATCATTTTAAAGATGACCTTTGAGTGCACAGAGATTATTTGCTCACATATGCAACAAAAACAACAAATCCTGTTTTCCTGTATTTAAGCACCATAATATCTACAGTATATCTCATTGCTCACATGGTTGAACAAACACAACCCCAGTATAAACTTCTAAACGTAACTAATCTTGCGCCATTTGTGAGACAGACATCATATTTATAATAATAGGGCCCTATCAAATCGGTTTTATTTTTTCCCAAATTCCATTTTAATTTTTTTTCCCCAAATACTGTATTTTTTTCTGTTTAAATTTCTCTATATTCTGTTTTTTTTTTTTCCTGTTTGAATTTCTCTAGACTAGACTGTTTTAATGGTTAAATTAAATTTCATTAATCAAAAAAGTTTGTCTAGTTGAAATCATGAAACATACCATATTTAACAGCAATTTATTAAAAGTTTAACAAAAATTACATTTTTAAAGCCATATGAAATGTTGTATTTTTTTTTCTCCAATTCCGTTTTATTTTTTACCACATTTTGTTTTCCATTACCTTTCTGGATTCCATTTTAATGGTTTCATTAAATTTTAATAATCAAAAGCATCTATTTATTTAATTGAAGACCTTTACATTTCTGTTTGTATATGATATGATGATAGTTTTTTCTCAAAAGAAATGGTAAAATGCTCCTGAAGTGACTCTCAGAGCAGTTCTAGAGATTATGTTCATGTGTTCATGTACTCATAAAACACCGTGAGCGTCACGCACGCTTCAGTATGTGTGTACTAAACAAAACCGCACGTCTGCGCCATTCATTCACACAGAAACATTCAGAACATGCAGGATTTATATTTAAATTGTATTTTTGCAGATTAATATTCACAAAAAAGTAATCCATATCACATTTAGATTTAAGTGTATTGACCTACAGTGCTGTGAAAAAGTTTTTGCCCCCTTCCTGTTTTTTTTTGCATATTTGTCAAACTTAAATGATTCAGATCATCAAACAAATTTTTATATTACACAAAGATAACCCGAATAAATACAAAATTCAGTTTTGAAATAATGATTTAATTTAAGGGAAAAATAGCCGTTCAAACCTGCCTGACAATACATTAAAAAGTAATTGACGGTACCCATTGACTTCCACAGTATTTTTTTTAACGTACAATGAAAGTCAATGGTTACGATCAGCTTTCAACTTGAGGGTGCGTAAAGGATGACAACATTTTCATTTTGGGGTGAACTATGCCTTTCAGAATGATATCTTCTGTGGCTTATTAAAGGAAAGATATGCTATTACTCTTGTAAGCAAAAATACTATATATTTTTTTCTTTCTCGGGGAGATGATAAAACGGGTGAAAAAAAAAATAATCCCACTGACATTGACAGAGAAATTAAGCCATATCTGGGGTTTTGAACATGAGAGATTTGAGAGTGGAATCTTGAATGGCCAGTAAGCTAACACACATTTGTTTTTTCATCAGTCATTATAAAACATCTTGCAATAAGATAATTTAATGCCATAATATGCTGCAATAATCTAAACGATTTAATCCTTTGTCCTGTCTTGCTCTGTTGGTATATATCATATTGTCATGTCAGACTATATGTAATTGTATTACTACTTCTGAAAGCGATCCATACATCACACAGCACTCTGCAGTCAGTGAGTAGCAGACCCTCCCCCTCTGCATACTGATCCAAAGCCAATCCCTTCTCACTCCACTTAATGAACTAACAGAGTCAATAAAATATAGAAAGACAGCCTTGAGAAGCGCCCTGCATAACAGACAGAGAATGTGACTTGCTTTCTACTCAGTGTGTGAGCTCTATGTAAATGTGCACATACACACATAAGGTTGTTAATGACAGAAAATTTCTATAGCTATTAAGGAGTAAAATCCTGAATTTATAGACTCTGGTGCTTTAACAATTCCATTAACAAATATTTTATCACTTCTGAGAAAGCACCTTGCCTGCAATATTTGTCCTTACTAAATAAAATAATTATATTTTTGGTAATATATTATTCTATTTCTATTTAACAAAATGACCACATTTACTACAACAAAACTCACATCTAAAATACACACTGTCATATGAAAACTAGCAATCCATTTTGACTGATTTAAGGGAAATTCAGTGAAGAAGCATTCAGACTGATGAGTGAGTGAGTGAGCGAACGAGCGAATGAGTGAGTACTGACTTAAATCAATAACCAATTTATTTAAAAAAGAGCTAATAAAAGAACATTCTCATTATCAGATCAGCCACTTGCAATGTTATTTTAGTATCATTAAGATACTATGATAATTTTTATTAATATTTTAAATTAGTTTTTATTTTATTATAATATTTTCCATTATCCCTTATTCCGTTTTCCATTATACTTTTGTGTGTTTTTGTCTGTCTGTATAGTGTTTTTTTTATTTTATTTATGGGTTTGTTTCAGGTATTTGAATAAAAGGTTTATTTTAATTTTTTTTAACAAAAATAACCCTGTTTATTGGCTAGGAAAACTTGTCATGCTCTATCTTTACCGTTCAATGGAAGAATGAAGACCCGTTATGCGAAACGTTATGTGTATGACATGGGTACTACAACATAAACTCTTCCTGTGTCAATGTACACCAAATGGCTTAAAAAACATACCAAACTGTGTTTTTGTAATTCAAAAATTGCCAGTAGTTTTCTGTAAGGGGTAGGTTTAGGTTAGGGTTAGTGTAAGGGGATAGAAATGGAATGTCTCCGTAAACCACACATGCAATAATGTATGGAAGCCCGTTTACGCCACTGAATAAAATATTTAAAAAAGCATATTGCGACTTTTTATCTCACAATTCTGACTTTTTTTCACAGAATTGCGTGATATAACTCACAATTGCGCGTGATAAAGTCAGAATTGTGAGATAAAAACTAGCAATTCTGACTTTTTTTCTCACAATTCTGATTTTTTTTCTCAGAATTACGAGTTTATATCTTGCAATTCTGACTTTATAACACGCAATTGCGAGTTATAAAGTCAGAATTGCGTGATACAAACTCGCAATTGCGAGTTAAAGTCCAATTTTGAGGGGGGGAAAAGACTGAAGCGATAAAAACTCGCAATTCTGACTTTTTTTCTTGCAATTCTGAGTTTATATCACACAATTCTGAGAAAACAAAGTCAGAATTGCGAGTTTGTATCACGCAATTCTGAGAAAAAAAAGTCACAATTGTGATATAAAAAGTCGCAATTATCTTTTTTATTTTTTATTCAGTGGCGGAAACGGGCTTCCATAAGAATGTGTGCATGTGTTCCTGGTATTCTCTAAATTATGGGGAACAAATGTCCCCACAAGAATAATAATACGAGTAAATTTTAACCTTGTGGGGACATTTTTGGTCCCCATGAGGAAACAAGATTTAGGGATAGGCTAAGAGGATAGGAAATACAGTTTGTACAATATAAAAAAAACATTACGCCATTAAGATTCCGTTTCTTTAATACAACAAATATTTCCCCCATTGATACCTTTAAAATTAAATAAAGTAAATGTAAATGAATGCAAGTCAATTCAGTGTCAAGTCCAACATGATTAATAAAAGATAAAGTGTATAATTCTGAATCATTTGTGGCACCAGACAGACAAATTTTATAGGGATTTCCAAACAGGTTTACAACCGTCCCTTAGGTAGCCCCCAAACACAAGCCACTAATTCAGCTAAAAGTTGACACATAAGACCCAAGGGGTCTAGGTTTTTGGCTGGTTAACACTGTCCAGTTAGACATACCTGGTAGATGCCATAACTTCACTATTATGGTTCCAAAAAGCAGTTTTCTCCATTGATGGCAATTCAAAAGCATTTTTTTCCTTCAATAAAATGAATGAATAAAAAATGATTAAAGGGGTCATATGATGCAATTTAAATTTTTCCTTTCTCTTTAGAGTGTTACAAGCTCTTGGTGCATAAAGAAGATCTGTAAAGTTGCAAAGACTAAAGTCTCAAATCCAAAGAGATATTCTTTATAAAATTACGAGTCAACCACGCCTACCTAAAACGGCTCATTCTAACACGCACCCACATGTCTATGTCACGATGTGGGAAGATTTGCATAACGCCGCCCAAATGTTCACGCAAAGAAAGAAGGCGTAACTTTTATTCTCGCTGTAGTATTGTTGTTGCCGCCGCCACCGCCATGTCGTGAAGACGCTGTGTGTTTAGTTGTGAAAGCGAAACTACTTTGTTTGGTCTTCCAAAAGAGGACGATATCCGCTTCGTCATGCCTAGAGCTGATCCTTGCTGGTCGCTGAGGAAATACATCAACATCATGCTGTGGATCGCCGGATCGGCTTTCACCGTGGACGAAGTGGAGTCCAGCCCGGGGTCGGCACATGTGGTTGC
>NW_015549579.1:222238-223642 GCF_001515605.1 Sinocyclocheilus anshuiensis
ATAAACATATTTTTCTTAAATATATACATGAATGTGTGTGTATTTATATATACATAATAAATATACACAGTACACACGCATATATTATGTACACAAAAAGTTTTATTTTGGATGCAATTAATCGCAATTAATCGGTGCCCAGCACTAGAAATCATATATATATATATATATATATAATTTTGTATATTGTATAGATAGATAGATTACACAACTGTTCTAATGTAACATCCTCTACTCTACCATCCAAGCAATGAAAGGTTGATGAGTGCCATGACCCTCACAGGAAATGAATGAACACGTCAGAGATACAGACATACAGTGTAGCCACACACTCACCCACAAACAAAGTTGATTTGGAGCAACGAGCTGACCTGCCGTGACCTGAGCTGACAGCAGCTGTTCCAGTGTAGCCAGCATACCAGTACTCCAGCTGAACCAGCCCTAAACAAATCAATTCGCACCAACCAGCAGGAGCAGCCAAACTCAATCCAATCAATCTGAATTAGAACTTCAAATACAGCCCATTCGAGGCGACAACACTACTGTTTGCTTTTGATTTGACATGCATATCTTCTCTGACTTGAGTCAATTTGGATTAAGTTTACTTGATTTAATGTTGCAGAACGAAACAACAAAGCCACACACAAACCTGAAAGACTCCAGGCATTTGCTTTTGAGGTTTGTAAAGACTTTTCTATTCCCACAACACTCCTGGTTTTGAGTTTTATTTAAAATTCTGTCATGGTACACTGGTGAAATGTGAATCAGTATGGCCTAATTACAACTCCAGTGATTACTGCGAAGTTTAATTAGTGGAAAACAAGACATGGCACAATGAATTCCTCCCCAGATCCCCACTAGGTTCACATAGAATTTCAGGAGTTCTATTTTCTCTTCCCCAAAAAACACAAGTCTCTAGTGTGTTTGTGCGTGAGTGTGTGTTTCTCTCCATGCTTTGGGTCAGTTATTTTGAGTGGGTCTCCTGAGGCTAGAAGCGAAGCTTATCCTTTACTGAACCTCCTGTTTAATTCTGACATTAACCCATATGGACTGGAGCTCCACAGTAGTGGGGATCTGGATTCTTCTGTTACACAAACTGACAAAGTCTAATACACTATGTTTTCTGCATTATCCAAACCACCAGGATGGTGATCAGGGCCGTTTCTAGCCAATTTGACGCCCTAGGCGAAATCCCTATTGCCCCCCCCCCTATATATATATATATATATATATATATATATAACTCTTTTCAGACACCAGTTGCTTGTCACATTCAAATTGGTTGTCATAGTAACGATTACTAACGACACTAATTTGTGGAGATTCAGTGCATTGAGTTCCACAAATCTGAATGCATTATTTGTAAATTGACTGTTAAGATAAACATTTTGCACAATTTAGTAT
>NW_015549579.1:223684-227962 GCF_001515605.1 Sinocyclocheilus anshuiensis
ATAAACACATTTCATTACACCAAATACACAAAATAATGTTCTTTTTAGCAACATCATATGACCCCTTTAAGTTGGGACAGACATGACTGTATGTTTCTCCTGATCTTATTTATTTATGTATTTGTTTGTTTATTTGTCTAATAGCTTAAAATGATTTTTTTTTCTCCTTTCTTTTTTTTTAGATAATTATAAGATCAAGTAAACAAGACCGTTTTGTTAGGTATAATGGGTTTATTCATTACATAATTTCCATACTTCAATTTCTGATGACTAAATCTCATGATTTCACTTTTATTCTGCTCTACAAAGGCAAAAAATAACACTGAACCTGAGGAAAAAAGATATGAAATAATTAGTGCTGGGCAACAATTAATCGACGATTAATCGCATTCAAAATAAAAGTTTTTGTGTACATAATATATGTGTGTGTACTGTACACACTCACCCACAAACAAAGTTGATTTGGAGCAACGAGCTGACCTGCCGTGACCTGAGCTGACAGCAGCTGTTCCAGTGTAGCCAGCATACCAGTACTCCAGCTGAACCAGCCCTAAACAAATCAATTCGCACCAACCAGCAGGAGCAGCCAAACTCAATCCAATCAATCTGAATTAGAACTTCAAATACAGCCCATTCGAGGCGACAACACTACTGTTTGCTTTTGATTTGACATGCATATCTTCTCTGACTTGAGTCAATTTGGATTAAGTTTACTTGATTTAATGTTGCAGAACGAAACAACAAAGCCACACACAAACCTGAAAGACTCCAGGCATTTGCTTTTGAGGTTTGTAAAGACTTTTCTATTCCCACAACACTCCTGGTTTTGAGTTTTATTTAAAATTCTGTCATGGTACACTGGTGAAATGTGAATCAGTATGGCCTAATTACAACTCCAGTGATTACTGCGAAGTTTAATTAGTGGAAAACAAGACATGGCACAATGAATTCCTCCCCAGATCCCCACTAGGTTCACATAGAATTTCAGGAGTTCTATTTTCTCTTCCCCAAAAAACACAAGTCTCTAGTGTGTTTGTGCGTGAGTGTGTGTTTCTCTCCATGCTTTGGGTCAGTTATTTTGAGTGGGTCTCCTGAGGCTAGAAGCGAAGCTTATCCTTTACTGAACCTCCTGTTTAATTCTGACGTTAACCCACATGGACTGGAGCTCCACAATAGTGGGGATGTGGATTCTTCTCTTACACAAACTGACAAAGTCTAATACACTATGTTTCTTGCATTATCCAAACCACCAGGATGGCGGTTAAGGAAACAAGGACTACAGACAAGTTTAGCACCCTTTACCACTCATACACTCACATGCAGAATGAAAACAACTCACTGACTCCACCTTATGGACCATTTGGGCCATTGCAAAAGGAGGTTATAGGTTATCATGGTGTAAGGACAGAAGAATGTTACCTCTATTGCCACCACAATGAGGATCAGCTGAGTGTCTGATTCAGGGAAATATGCTTTCACTTGTGGGGATAAACCAATCAAGGCACAGTTGGTCACGACGGCGATAATGCTCATCGTCTCGAATGCCAACTGGAAGAATAAAAAGACCAAATGTTAGTTTTGTTTTTGTAAGTGTGTGTGTGTGTGTGTGTGTGTGTGTGTGTGTGAGAGAGAAAATAAATAAATAAATACATATATAAAGTTTAATAAAACAATAAGCCCCAAGAAGCTGTGGTTTACAGTGCCTAAAACCCCCTTAGCTGTTATAAATTCACTGTAAACCACGGCTTCACGGGGCTTATTGCGTTTATAAAATGGTTATTCCATATACGTAGTAAGGTTTCGCAAAATAAAACAGAGCAAATAAAGTGTAATGATATTAATAAAAACATTATTCTTCCGCCAAACAATGCAGTTCCTCAGAATCGGCTGTGGTTGCAACAAAGTGGTTGCCGAGCAACACACAAATGTAAACAAAGGTGTATGTTTGTAGAGTAATTTGCAACAGCTTCAAACGCAGCTCAACCAATCAGAATCAAGGAACGGAACTATCCGTTTTATAATAAATAAATAAAAAAGGCACATAACAAAAATACTAAAACTCTAAATAAATATGAAAACTAAAAATCCAAAAAAATAAAAGCTAATTCAAAATATTATCAAATATAATAGTACATAATAATACTAAAATAACATTGGTGTGTAAACATATAGTACCATTTAAATGGGACACACAGATGTTTCTTATAAAGACATTGTCTAAATAACTTTAAATGCTTAAAATTATTTTTCACACATGCAAATGGATATCAGATATATAAGAGAGACTGGTGTGATTTGATGGTTTTGATCATTTAATGTCTGCTTCCACTAATCTTCCTTATGACTAGTTCTGACTCAGCGGTATTCTGAGTAATAGGATGAAGCATATCACGTTAAATAAATAAGTAAATGATGGAATTTTACATTTGATACTTCAGTACATTAAAAACAAGTACCTTTGTACCATTTACTCAAGAAAAACTTTAAAGTAGTACTTATATTTTTATTGGAGCATTTGTACTTTAACTCAAGTACATGATTTGTGTACTTTGTACACCACTGTGTGATATCAATTTCACATGAATATGAGTATAACTGTGCCAAATCCTGTCATCACACAATGCTATCGTATGGCTTCAGATAAGCATGTACACTACTGTTCAAAAATATTTGTATTATTTTTTACATTATTATTATTCATTGTTACAAAAAACATAAATCAGTGCTGTTCTATTAAAACAATCAGCACAAATGTTTTCAACATTGATATTAATAGTAAATGTTACTTGAGCACCAAATAAAAGCATATTAGAATGATTTCTGATGGTCAATGTTGTATGAAAAAGAGCTGTTGCTAAGACTTCTCTCAATTTCTCATTTTGTTTTCCACAAACAAAACAACAGCATATGGAATAGAAGGGCATGAGGTCATAAATAAGAATGAATAATGACAATTTATATTTTTGTAAGAACCTTTAAACAATAAAGGCCACATTTAAATTGCTAATATTATAATAGCACCTTTCGTCTGGATTTGTTTTTAACACAAACATCCATGACAAGTTGCATAATTATGATGATTCAAATAATCATTTGTACTGTTATTGAAGTTTATCAGATTAAACTCTGTTTTTATAGCACTTTACATTTCTTCTGTCTCTTAAGCTTTCTCTAAAGTACAGTAAATTATCAGCTCTTCTGGATGTGAGACTTCCTCATGAGGTTTTCTCACCTGCCACACCCCGATGTTCATGGCTGGTTCTGAGAAGGGACGCTTGAAAACATGGCACATCTTGAAGGCGTCAGAATAAACCTCAGTGATGTTGTTCAGCACCACCAGCACAGCAGCCAGAGGATACACACAGGAGAACAGACTCACATAGCCAAACAACAGGAACTGCTCGAGGTAATCGTCGAATGTGCCCTGATCGGAGAATTTTAGATCAGAGAAGTTACTACAGAGAAATGTAAAGGTCAGAAAGGGACATAAATGGTGATGTAAAACCTAAATTATGATTTTTTGGTGCAAGAAACTTTTTAGGTGGACTTTAGGGGAAAGTGCTCGTTCACGAAATTATATATTTTTGAAAATTATACTTATTAATTAAACTGATAGCAGTTACTGGGACCTACCAGATAGGTGTTCATTTCGGTCTCCAGCTGAACTTGTCCCAGCAGGGGGAGCTCTTTATCACCCATCAGTCTCCTCATCCTCTTATGGACTTTCTTGTTCCTCCTCCTCTGCAGCCAGTATGGCAGGAAGGCCTCCATCACTTGATTCAGGATTTGAGAGGTGATGAGCAGAGTGGCCAAACTCTGATGATCCACACACAGAGACAATTTACCTCCATTTCAAACCATAAGGCATCTTGTAATTAAGTCATTCAACTACACTTGATATATTGCTTGTCAAAGCAGCTGAGCTTTGTCCGAAATACTGACCTGTCTCAAAAGCACCATATCTTGCATGACAAAGGCAATATAGAAGAGAGAGGCAAAGCAGTTTACGAAGTTAAACTGGAAACAAACAAAACATCCAATAATTAAAACTAAATATTTGCTTCAGAAATGTGCATTATTTTAATACAGCCAGGGTTCCCACACCTTTAGACCAATGCATTTCCACTACTATTCCAGTCATTTATGGTTACTAATGATTTTTAAATATAATCATATAGGCCTAGGCATTGAAATCACAATTTTAAAATTACCCTATATTACAGGCACAAATATATTTAAAGGGTTAGTTCACCCAAAAATGAAAATTAGCTTGTGTTT
>NW_015549579.1:228127-228362 GCF_001515605.1 Sinocyclocheilus anshuiensis
TCGGTTTGTACTTCTAATTCGTGACCGGCGTTTTGTTTTGTTCTCTCTCCGCATTCGTCACTAATCACGCAACGCCGCGCATCTTATGTCATCCGCAGGAACTGCTTCAGTGGATGACAGTCAGCGGAAGTGAGAGAAAAGTCTTTATTATGTTTGAAATATGGATTATTTTTCTTACAAAAACTCATGGATTCGCTACAAGGGGCCTTTATTCATCCCCCGGAGCCGTCTGCGG
>NW_015549579.1:228383-240087 GCF_001515605.1 Sinocyclocheilus anshuiensis
CAGGACAATTTTTAATATAACTCCGACTGGATTCGTCTGAAAGAAGAAAGTCATATACACCAAGGATGCTTCGAGGGCAAGTAAAACACAAGCTAATTTTCATTTTTGGGTGAACTAACCTTTTAAAGAAGTTAAAAGAATAAACAGAAAAATAGTAAAACATTAAATGCAAGTCAATTCACTGCTCAATATTACAAGACTGAAAATATGAAGTATATAAACAGAAGAAAAACAAAATTGAAAGCATACCACCAAAACTTTGAGCACAAGGTGATTCTGAAATGATGACTCCAGTCTGTGGTTTTCTGCAAAAACGAAATACAAGGAATGTGATTTACCTCCATGTTAGAATTTAACAGAAACTCATTTTTAGTGTGAGGCATTAATAGCATTTCCATGAAATTATGGCAACATCACAATAAATATGATTTAGACCAATGTTTCTCAACCAGGGGGCCTCAGCAAACCCAAGGAGGAAGCAAGATGACTTAAGTATTTAAATAAATAATAAATTATTATTAATATATTAAAATAATCTAACTCCATTCTAACTTAAAATGTTAAAATTAAAATCAATAAAAATATAAACTGAAATCATATTTATTTTTATTCTCCCTCAATAACTATTGCTTTTACTGACAACATATGGTTCTGGAATACAAAACATTACTGAATAGTGGTTAATTAACCATGTTAATTCAACAAATGAATGAAGGATAAAAACAAACAGCTTTGTCCTAATTACAGCAAATATTCTAGAAATATCTTGGTGTGAGAACCACTGATTTAGATTCAAGTGAATTTTAGTTGATGTTCCTTATAAAGACACTATGAACGCCTGATCCTGCCTCAGAGTTCTAATTAAAAAGCAAACTGCGACTTTAAATCTTACAATTACAATTTTATTTCTTGTCATTTGTACTTTATTTCTAATAATTGATGCATTATTTGTCCCAATTGTGACTTTAAATATTACAATGTGACTCTATATCTTGTTATTACAATTGCAATGTCACAGTGTGATTTTATTTTATTTCATATTTTAAACTTCATCTCACAATTACCTTTTTCTGACTTTGAGGCAGTAACTGGCTTGCGTAAGATTTTGTTTAAAGGGTTAGTTCACCCCAAAATGAACATTCTGTCATTAATTGCTCGTCCTCGTGTCGTTCCAAACCTGTAAGACCTCCGTTCATCTTCGGAACACAAATTAAGATATTTTTGATGAAATCTGAGAGCTCTCTGACCCTCCCATCAACAGCAACGCAACTGTAATGCTCCCAGGTCCAGAAACGTAGTAAGGACATCGGTAAAACAGTCCATGTGACATCAGTGGCTCAACTTCAATTTTGCGAAGGTACGCCAATATTTTTTGCGCGCAAAGAAAACAAAAATAACAATTTATTCAACAATTCTTCTCCCCCGAGTTACGTCTTCTGCCATTTTGGAGAGTACCCAAGAAAGTAATCAATGTAATCAGTGTTGTTTACGTTAGAGGGGGAAAGCACGCACATGAACGTAATCAGCGGTTTTTTACACTTAGGGGAAAGTGTGCGTATGCATTGTGATGCTCTCCAAAATGGCGGAAGACGGTAACTCGGGGGAGAAGAATTGTTGAATAAAGTCATTATTTTAGTTTTCTTTGCGCACAAAAAAGTATTTTCGTAGCTTCGCAAAATTGAAGTTGAGCCACTGATGTCACATGGGCTGTTTTACCGATGTCCTTACTACGTTTCTGGACCTGGGAACATTACAATTGCGTTGCTGTTGATGGGAGGGTCAGAGAGCTCTCAGATTTCATCAAAAATATCTTAATTTGCGTTTCGATGATGAACGAAGGTCTTATGTGTTTGGAACAACATGAGGATGAGTAATTAATGACAGAATTTTCATTTTGGGGTGAACTAACCCTTTAAAGCTAACTGTTATGAAGCCAAGACAAAAAAAAAGGTTATGAAATAAGAACGAAAAAAGATAAGAAGAATTTCAGGCTCACCCCAGTCTGTGAGAAACTCTGCAGCAAAGCGATACAGTAAGTTCATGATCTCGATGACCACAGCGTAGATGATACTGGGTACAAACAGCAGAATGCTCGTCGCAATGTCAGGATTTTCATTGTATATATTTATGGCCCAGAACTCCATGTCAAAGTAAACCATCATCACGTAAAAGGACAGATACAGGCACAGCAGAACGAAGGGAACCGACACCAAATATATCCTCAACTGCCGCCTGTCGTGGGAAAATAAACACTGTCAAAACAAACTGAGCATCTAGAACACTTCCCATATTTATCATGCTCATATGTGACCCTGGACCACAAAACCAATCTTAAGTGTCAATTTTTCGAAATTGAGATTTATACATCATCTGAAAGGTGAATAAATAAGCTTTCCATTGATGTATGGTTTGTTAGGATAGGACAATATTTGGTCGAGATACAACTATTTGAAAATCTGGAATCTGAGGGTGCAAAAAAAAAAATCAAAATATTGAGAAAATCGCCTTTAAAGTTGTCTAAATGAATTTCATAGCAATGCATATTACTAATCAAAAATGAAGTTTTGATATATTAACGGTAGGAAATTTACAAAATATCTTCATGGAACATGATCTTTACTTAATATGCTTATGATTTTTGGCATAAAAGAAAACTCGATAATTTTGACCCATACAATTTTTGGCTATTGCAACAAATATACCCCAGCGACTTAAGACTGGTTTCGTGCTCCAGGGTCACATATTTGTTTGATTCTAATACTTTTCTTTTTTTTTCGAAAACATGATAACATTTCAAAAACTGGTACTTTGAGCTAGGGTAGACCGGTTCCTCTCGGCCCGTGACTGGATTAAATCCCAGAGCTCCATGGAATCCAGCCCTCGGTTCTTCAAACGCTTTTTTGCGGCTCAGAGTTCCCCACCCGTACGCCAACGTAGCGCTGCATCTCTTCCACACTTCCAAGAATACTGTAGACCAAACCAGGTTGAAGACAGCAAACAGCACATACTTGTCATAGTCCTCCCAGTCAAAGAGGTAGTAAGGGATACCGATGAGGGCCATGGGCACCAAGGCAAATGTGAAATACTCCAGAAATCCAAAGTAGAGCGCCAGACCCTCACCAAAGTAATGTCTGATGTCATCTATATCATGGAGGACACAAACGGAACATCTTCAATTAATATAGCACAGTACACAGCAGTTTCAATGCATGTGTTTAATGTTCAAAAACACCAGACTTTAAGTTGAGCTGAGCTTTGAGATGGTGCAAGTACAAATCTGCTTCACTTTACATTTGCATTAAGCAAGCAATCAACAGTACTTTTGAATTCCCAGAATAATTCAAGAGAACAGCTATAAATTGCACACCCACCAAATATGACATTCTGCTGTACTTATATAAGCAAAATTCTTCTGGAATTCTTTTCACAGTAAGTTATATCAGAAAACTGATAATAAAGGCTGGAATTGGGTTTAAAGTTCGTGCTGCCAGCGCACACAGACAGAGTGACTCACCCAGTGGCTGCAAGGACAATTTGAACTTTTTGTACCATGAGAACGAGAGCCTTTTAAGGTCTTCTTTGTTATGGAGAGGAAAATACTGGATTAGGACACCTTTAGACTGCAACCTCCGCACTGGAAAAGAGTTTACCGATAAAATGTAACTTCAAACGTAAAAGCAATGTGAATAAAAAAAATACTAAAGCATTACTGTTAAACAGCAAATATGACAATCTGAATGGCAATGTTTTAAATTAAGTTTCAACTGTTGACCACGCTGCACTTTTTCTATTTCAAGACAGTTTCACACTGATATAAAACAACAAAAAAAAGTGTTTTATTCTACACGGGCAGAGTCTCCTACTCATGTGAAACGCCATGTTGAGATAACATGACCTTACAATACTAATATTCCATTTCTGAATTTCACTTTTGAATAACCAAGAATAACCAAGTAATCAAAAACATTTACACCAATAATGTTTTAGCACACAGAAAGTGTGACCATTGGTTAAAGGGTTAATAAAAATAAAAATTCTGTCATTAATTACTCACCCTCTTGTCGTTACAAACCTATAAAACCTTCGTTCATCTTCAGAACACAAATTAAGATATTTTTGATGAAATCCGAGAGCTTTCTGACCCTGCATAGACAGCAATGCAACTGACACGTTCAAGGCCCAGAGAGGTAGTAAGGACATAATTAATAAAGTCCATGTGACATCTGTGGTTCAACCTTAATTTTTTGAAGCTACGAAAATACTTTTTGTGCACAAAGAAAACAAAAATAACAACTTAATTCAATCATTTCTTCTCTTTCGTGTCAGAATTCAACGTGCGATAGTACAACGGCGCAAGCATGTGCAGAAAAGAACTGTTGAATAAAGTCATTATTTTTGTTTTCTTTGCGCACAAAAAGTATTCTCATAGGATTTCATCAAAAATAAGGTCTTGTGGGTTTGAGGGCGAGTATGAGGGTGAGTAATTATGACAGAATTTTCATTTTTGGGTGAACTATCCCTTTAACAGCATTTTCACCACCCTCCCCTCAGAGAAGCAATTTATTACTTTTTGTTTAAAGGTTATGAGGATGAACAATTGCTAGAAATATGATGCACAGATGACTAACACCCAGAACATGTAATTGGGGTCAATTTTGATTTCAAGTTGACTTTAAGATACACACCATTGTTTGAGGTACTGTTCTTGTGCCGGGCCATTCAAACAAACAGAACAATTTTGAAAGCTTAAAAGAGCCAGCATGTTTAAAATTGTCTGGAAAATGTACAAATATTCTGCATTTCAAACTGGGATAGGAGCATTTTAAATAAAAAATACACACAGCAACTTTAATGTTTTTGTTACTGTATTCATCTAATGCAGCTGGTTATAGAAATACACTTACCAACTGATTTTCCAGGGTAGAGCTTAAGCTTAGGGTATCCTGGAACATGCTCTTCATTCTTAGCCCTAAGTGTGTCCAACTCATGTTTGATAATATATTGACACTCTGCGTCACTGAGGAATCCTTCTCCATCTCCTATGAGCACAATGTAACAACGCAATGTTACAGAACAAACTAGACCAATACAGTTACTGAGTGTATTGTATCTTAATACTGTATCCCTGTTGGAAAAACCAGTCACACTTTAGTTTAGGGACCAATTCTCACAATTAACTATGACTTTAACCTCAATAAACTCCTAATTTGCTGCTTATTAATAGTTAGTAAGGTAGTTGTTGTTTACGTATGGGGAATCTAAAATATGGTCATTCAGAATTAGACATGTTCTTCAGAAATAGTAATAAACAGTCAATATGCTAGTAATGTGCATGCTAATAAGCAACTAGTTAATAGGGAGAATTGGTCCTTAAAATAAAGTGTTATCGAAGAATTAACATCTAGTTTCTAATTAGTCATATACTGTAGATGTGAAGCCTATATAATGAACTAATGAAGCTGAAATCACAAATCTCACCATTAAAGTCTTTGAAGCTTTCTCTGTTGGCATAAGTGAATCCTCGCATTGTCCCATCTTGAAACTCCTTAAACAACCCTACATCCTCAGCTCCATTTAAGAGCCTTTGCAATGTAGAGCCCACCACAAAGACATTTGGATTAGGCTTCTGATCATCCTGAGCTGGAAACAGGAGCTGATTCACCAACAACTCTGCTCCTGTAAACAGAATCACCATGTTACACTACATATTTTACCATGTCAAATTCCCAATAAATAAAAAATGTGCATAAAATTTAACAATAAAAAATTAAGTTTTCTGAAATATATTGTCTAAGCTAAAGAAAACTGTGTGACTCTATTTATTGACTATAATATAATTCATAAATATTATAACATTTGTCTTGTCAGGCAAAAGGTCATATTATCTGATATTTTAGTTTTTTTGACATTGACATTTACATTCATATGTATTAATTTATCCTTACACGTAAGGAAGATTACATAGAGCCACCATTATTCATAGTACACAATGGCAAGTTTAGTGGAAATCTAATTTAGTAAACAAGATAAATCAGAGGTGAAATGCAGAAGATTTTTGTGATGGTAGATTGGGTGGAGGTTGGCAGTTCATTTTTACCAGAGAACAGTCATGAGGGAATCATTTCCCGTTTTTTTTTTTTCTGCATACTGGCTACATCACACGATTTTGATGTTGCAGACGAAAGTTTTGAAATAGTACCACCAGGCAGTGAAGCATTCTCAATAAACCCATATTTTAATGATTTTTTTTTCTTTATAATCGCATCTGAACAGTTGCAGAATAACTTAAACACAAAATTAATTTCAATGCAGAACTGAAATTGTAAACATGCTAATCAAAGAAGAGGCATATTCAAGTAACTGTGTATAAAAGGAATTTTTAATTTACTTTTGAATAAGTCATGTCATTGAACCATAATCTGTATAAATATAAAAACTAGTGCTGTTAAACGATTAATCGCGATTAATCGCATCCAAAATAAAAGTTTTAATTTACATAATATATGTGTGTGTTGTGTATACTTATTATGTATATGTAAATACACACACATACAGCATATATTTTGAAAATATTTACATGTATTTACATGTCTATATTTATATTCATATAATTTATATCATATATAAATATATTTAATATATAAACGTAATATTTTTCTTAAATATATACATGTGTGTGGATTTATATATACATAATAAATATACACAGTAAACACACATATATTATGTAAACAAAAACATTTATTTTGGATGCGATTAATCACGATTAATCGTTTGACACCACTAATAAAAACAGCTTGATACAATAACATTTCATGTTACTGGTCTCTAGTATTGAAACATTACAGCAGTACTTTATCCTTTATGACAGCTTTACAGCTTAAGTACAATAAAAATGAATTACAGAACTAGTACTAATATACATTTAACACTGCAGTGTCAGGCTATTTTAATTAATAAATAGCGCACTGAGCAGTTAATATGGCACAGAGTCGCTCCTTGTTGTCTGTGCAAGCAATATATATGAAGTAACTTTGCACTTGTGTTTCCTCTATCAGCAGAATTTGATATTATATGTTCCTGACCTCTGTGAAGGGCAGGGTTCATGTTTGGTTGGTCAGAGTGGTTGAGTAACACTGACAGAGGCCCAAAAAACAAAGAATGGACTTCAAACACCGACAACTTCAGAAAGCAAATAGATATTTCAGAAAATGTTAAGTTCCTGTCAACCTCTTTGCCTAGATGTAACATGCCAGGGGTCTCACCTCCATTTTGCTGCTTGTCTCTGATCCTGTTTAGTAACCAAGTGATGGCCTCTGCTTTAGTGTCATCAGCAAGCTCCAAGACCACCAGAGGGGTGAACGAAGAGACATCACTGTCAGAAACCGACAAGCCAAGTTGCATTTTTCCTGATCCCTGTGTTACACACAGACGAAAAGAGGCAAGGGGCATAAAAAAATTATAAATAAAACATATCACTCTCCTCAAGATTCAGATACAAAAGGTACAGGGTGAGATTTTACTTCAAAGCAGATGAAACACCACAAGTAACACCACACAATTCGCACTGTGAAGAGCGAGCCTTATTTGCATCTATAACTGCTTATGAAAATGTTTTCATGTTACTCAGAAGACTAATGCAAATAGGTCATTCTAACTAATAGGTTAGAATAAAATTCATGGTTGGTCAAAAAAAAAACTGCTTGATGATGAAGACATATCATCATACAGTATAAAATTCACTTTATATTATGATTTACTCTTCCAATACACACTACCATGCAAAAGTTTAGGTACACTTTTATTTGGCTAAAATATATTCAATTCATCAAATGTGGCTTTTACACTATTACAAAAGAAATCAAGTGAAAATTAAAAAGCACAACTGTTTTCAACATTGCTAATAATATTACATTTTTCTTGAGCACGTTACTGTATTTTTGATCAAATAAATGCAGCCTTGGAGAGCATAAGAGACTTCTTTCAAAAACATGAAAACATCTGGCACCAAACTTTTGAAAAGTACTGTGTATCCATTTTTCTTTGGTCAAATAACAAAACTGATGGCAAGACTTGAAGATGCTTTAAAGGAGCTGATGCTTTTAAGTGTTGTAGTAGTTCTATGTTCATTATAGTACAAAGTTCTCTGGAATATTTGATTCTGATTGGTCAGTCGTGGCATTGGGCAGTCAAGTCTTTTTGTATTATGGCTGCTAAACTTTATATTTCACCACTGTCTATATAGCAACATACAAGTGCTATTTTTGTGTGTCTTGTATCACTCTGTGGTCTCTTTCTTTTTATACCAACTAAGCTGGTCTGACCAGCAGTAATGTACCCAATGTACCCATGCAGAAGATATATATATATCAACCAAATACTCTTCAAGTGTAAATTTTGTTATGATTCGCAGCTTAAAAAAATTTGTGTGTGGAAAAAATTAGTAGTACACCGCTACATCAGCAATGATGATAATAATATTACAATACTCACTGAAAAAATGATTCACTGAATTTACTTTTTTTTTAAGGTAAGTGGTTGCAATCAATTTATTTTAGTTACATTTCAATAAACAAATTTAGTTCACTTTAACATTTTTTTATTTTTATTAAATGTAGCTAAAATAAATTGTTTGCAACCACTTACCTTAAAAAGAAATTTAGTATCATTTTTTTTTCTTCAGTATTCAATATACATTAAGAGCCTAATATTAGAATTATAGTATAACATCATTAAAGAGGAAAGCTAGAGAAAAACTTTTAACTAGTCTAGTTTGGACAAACCTGAGAAGGAAAGGAAGGTTAAAGGAAAGTGTGGAAAGGGACTTATAGGCATTTCCAAGCTATCTACCATTCCATTGTATATGTAAAACAATCTACAAATGGAGGATTTCAGACCACTTGTAATCTGTAATCTGTCCACCAAAAGCACTTCAAGAGCAGAGATCAAGATGCTTCAGGGCCTGGCAAACTTGAATTCAACATTACAACAAGGAAAGAATGTGAAACCATCAGTAAAAATGTTGAAGCTGAACCATAAATGGAGTTTTCAACATGATAATGACCCAAAACATGCAAGCAGATCCACAAAAGAATGGCTCAGAACAAAGAAATGGAAAAGTCTGGAATGGCCAAGTCAAAGTCCAGACCTCAATCTGACTGAAATGTTGTGATGGGCCGTACATGAAAGAAAACCCTCCAATATCACACAGTACGGAGGAATGAGCAAAACATTTATTCTTGTTGATGTTTTTATAAGAATTAAAGGAAACACATCAAGAAGCCACAGATGTAGGGGGTGTACTTATTTTCTGCACAGTCAAGTTTCCATTGTTATTCATTATATCACACACATATTTAGATTATGTTTGATGTTTTAATTAATCTAAGACTGCAAAAAAGCTTTCTGATGGTTAGGTTTAGGGGAAAGGTTGGGGTTAAGAGGGAGGAAATATCATTGGTTCAATATAAAAACAACATAAGTGAATGGAAAGTCACCATAAAGGTACAAAACAGGTAGGTGTGTGTGTGTGTGTGTGCATGTTTATGTGGTTTATGAGGACACAAATTTGTATAATAACATGGGTATGACATAGGTATTACAACGAGAAGGTGATTTATTGTGTGTGTGTGTGTGTGTTATTTTGTGTCTGCCTGCTGCTACACTGCAAATTGCCTGATGTGATTAATAATGCATGTATGCATCTGTTTATGGATTGTATCTGTATGTACAACATAACATCAACCATTTGAAGATGCTCGCATCCTTAAACATGCAATTCTCGAAGAAAAAACATTCCTGACAAGAAACATTACATGAAAAGGTGTGGCATAAAAACTGACAAAATAGTGTGTAAAGGCTGTGTAAAACCTAAATGATTAATTGCCTGTATTCATTGTAATATAATTATTGTGTCTTTGATTGACAGCTCTTTTACATTCTCTTGCTTTAGACTGGTACAGCCTGTACTGATGTTACTTGGTATTCGTAGTTTCTTCTACAATGTTTTCTGTTTCTTGGACAAGACATTGAGGTAAAATGTGTCCAAATGTAATTCATAAACTAACTACTAAGTGCCATTACCATCACAGTTTGTGGACATGTCTCAGGAAACACAGCATGAGATTCTCATTACATTTAACATTTCTTTGCTTGTCTTGTCTGAATGAACAGTCAGCGGGGTTTGACTTCACTGACAGATTAATTACCGGGCGGAGCTAAACATGCATGCCCGACTACGAAACATACAAAAACAGGCTATATGTGACCCCACTTACATTATACGGACAAATAACCCACAAACGCCACTCTTGCTACCACTTTGCAAAGCTTAAATGCTTGTAAAGTAACATATTAAAGATACAAGTCGTATGTCAGGCCTGAAACCCCACTGACGTGTAAACTATATCTACTCACAGTGTTGCACGCGCGATCAGCTGTCCGGAAAGCGACACAGATGTCAGTCCTGCGCTTTAGAGACCATTTAAGCCAGCTGATTTAAAAATCGTGTTTAAATTTGTGTTTAATTCAAGTGTATGAACCGGAGAGGTTTAAAGTTAAGGCTGACTTGAGTTCCTCCACGTCATCGAGATGACACAGCCCTGATTCTAGTTCACACCCACCCACCGTTCAACCCTGTTAAATAAACACATGAATATGCAACTGTTTTCATTTTTTTATTTAATTATGCAGACAATGAAGAGCCTACAGACTGAAATAGATCCTCTTACAGTTATTCGTGTAAACGCCTACACCGTTATAAATGCGTTTTAACATCAAAGAAAATAAACATTATGTGTGCCTTCAAACAACACGTATGCAGTGAAAACGACTTCTGAACTGTACATTTAACGCTGATAATAATCACTAGCCAGCTAGGAAGTCTATATCAGAGTTCACTGTTGTTGACGCTTTGTCACGTGATCAATGCTAGTGCTGTGTCCGATTCGTGAGTGAATCACTCTTTTGAACCGGTTCTTTGCAATGAACCAGTCTGAACTGATTCATACAAATCGCGAATCAGTCTGGATCTGTCAAGCCAACTGAATCAGTGGCTTATTAAATGGGTCGGAACTCGGAATGGTTACATTACCACTATTTTTGTCATATATTTAGGTTAGTTTAGTTTATGTTTAAACCGTTTACATAGTTACAATGGACACTGAACTGCTTAACGGATGCTTCACACATATCAATGCAGAACAATTCATCACTGATGCACAAATGTATAAATATCAGTACAAAATTAGAGCTTTATTTATACCATCAGTTAATTCCTCACTCCCTGCGAAAGCTCTTGAGACGGTTCTCGGTTTATTCTTTTTTTTTTTTAAGTGTTCAACTGATTCACTCAAAAGATTCGACTCATTAGAACAATAATATGTTCACGATTCGGACATTGAACGACAAACTGTTGAAAACATGGCTGAGGTGACAGTGTTAGCGGGCACTGGGTAAGTGTGACCCTCTAAACACATATTTAAATACAAAACCCTTCAAAATGAAAATGGTGTGAATTACGTTATATTTGCTTTGTTAATGTTGTTGTTTTAGTTAGTTTTATTCGTTATAGTTTGCATCTTGTAAGTTAACTGTTAGTGTACACACAGTGTTGATCAATAAAACCTAATATTAGGTTGTTTGTTAATGTATTCTGTGTTACTTATTTAAATTGTCTTAATTGTTACAATTGACTGTCTTAATT
>NW_015549579.1:240099-269555 GCF_001515605.1 Sinocyclocheilus anshuiensis
TATATATGTATGTATATGTATATATATATAATCACTTTAACTAATATCTAACTAAATGATTAATTGCCTGTATTCATTGTAATATAATTATTGTGTCTTTGATTGACAGCTCTTTTACATTCTCTTGCTTTAGACTGGTACAGCCTGTACTGATGTTACTTGGTATTCGTAGTTTCTTCTACAATGTTTTCTGTTTCTTGGACAAGACATTGAGGTAAAATGTGTCCAAATGTAATTCATAAACTAACTACTAAGTGCCATTACCATTTACAGTACCAGGAGTATGTTTTGGTCACTTTACAGTGTTCATGTTAATACATAAGAACAATGTATTCCTAATAAACAAACATGTAGGACTACTTAATGTGAACCACTATTCTAAATCAGATCTACAAATCTAAACAAATCTATTCCCTTCCACTTATAGAAAACTATTTTTGTGCTATAGGTAGGCTATTTTTCTCTGAGGAAACTCTTCTGGCCTAATAGTGTTTTTGGTGGCATTGTTTGGTCAGAGTGTGTCTTTTCTCAGCTGTGTTTTTATTCAACAGGTGCTTAAAAAAAACTCAATTTTGTTCAATGTGATTAATGAAGTCTCTTACCTCAAAATAAATGTGATAGTTTCATAGATTTTCCTTAACTATTTAAATCAGCAACATTTTTAAAAGGATTCAATGACAAAGTAATTTCTCGAGGTCTGAGGTTTGTGTTCTCTGGAAAGCAGATTTGAAAGCCTACTTAATACTATTTTTTAATTTCCTATTGCCTATTTAATGAATATGATTCATATAGAGCTTATTTATTAGTTAGTTAGTTAGCTACTGCTCTGAAAGAAGATTTTAACCTGTGCCTTGCCTTCTTAGTATTTCCTGTATGTATGTATGTATTTTTTTGTATTAGTATCAGTATTAGTATTATTAATTAAAGAACAACCATTTTCAGACGTGGTGTTTTAGTTTCTGTCTGAGTAAAATAAGAAAAAGAGGCTCACATTTCATTGTATTGTAGATCATGGTGGATCACTGGCTGGCTGCCCTCCTGGTGCCCAACATCACAGAGCCAACTGAAGGATGCAGAAGAGAAGATGTTGCAGTGTGAGTAACTGCCATTGTGTCCTTTGTTTGTATCAATTTATCCACCTTTGTCCTAAACCCCATGACCCCTTAAGTTCGCTCTATGAATACAATAATAAGCATTTTCAAAAACTGGGTACAATGAGGTGACATTATTTTACTCACCCTTCAACCATCGATCATTAAAAGGAAATTTAAAGGGTTAGTTCACTCAAAAATGAAAATTAGCCTGTGTTTTACTCACCCTCAAAGCATCCTAGGTGTATGTGAATTTCTTCTTTCAGACGAATCCAATCGGAGTTATATTAAAAATTGTCCTGGCTCCTCCAAGCCTTTCGGGATAAGCGGGTGCTTTTTGTCAACAGTCCAGAAGACGTGAAATAAAGTGCACGCATCCATAATAAAACGTGCCTCACACAGCTCCGGGGGGTGAATAAAGTCCTCCAGTAGCGAATCCATGCATTTTTGTAAGATAAATATCCATATTTCAAACGTAATAAACACTTTTTTTTCACTTCTGCTGACTGTTGAACACGGAAGCCGTTCCGGCGGATGACGTAAGACGTCGGCGTTGCATGATTAGTGACGAACGCGGAGACAAAAAAAAACAAAATGCTGTTCACGAAAAGCACAAAACGAGGATTTGTAAAGAAAAATGTCGGAGGATTTCAAAATAAACCAAGAGGAGACTGGTTTTCCTTTGCTAAAGTAAGGAAACTTTGTTTCCTTTGCTCCTGCATTTCTCAGAGGCACGACGCATACGTCCTACGTCATCCATCTGAATGGCTTCCGCATACAGCGGAAGTGAGAGAAAAGTGTTTATTACGTTTGAAATATGGATATTTATCTTACAAAAATGCATGGATTCGCTACAGGAGGCCTTTATTCACCCCCCGGAGCCGTGTGAGGGACGTTTTATTATGGATGCGCGCACTTTATTTCACGTCTTCTGAACTGTTGATAACCAACACCCGCTTATCCCCATTGAAAGGCTTGGAGGAGCCAGGACAATTTTTAATATAACTCCGATTGGATTCGTCTGAAAGAAGAAAGTCATACACACCTAGGATGCTTTGAGGGTGAGTAAAACACAGGCTAATTTTCATTTTTGGGTGAACTAACCCTTTAATAGTGTAAAAGTATAAACAAATTACTTTCAACACACCATTAATAACTCCCAAAGATCCTCCTTCTATCCAGTGCATTCCAGGGAATTATTCATGGTTTATATCGTAAATTAAATCGGGAGAGCAGACCACAAATGTACAGTATATGTTGTCTTTCTTCGTTTACTTACAGCGGAATACAAAGGAAACATGAAAATAATCAGAAGGAAAATATTGCAGCAAGCTGAAAAGAGCTTTTCTATAGATATTGTTGTTATACCACATAACATTAATATACCAAACATAACGTTATTTTCCTAACTTCTGAAAATAGAAAATGAAAATTTACAGCCCATTCAGTCAAAATGATGGATAAGGAAATAGTGCAATCTTAATCTCATCTTTTTGAGTGGAACTTCCCCAAAACAGAAGTGCCTCCCATAATTTAAAACACAGTAGGCTCGTTAGGAAAAAGGTGGATAAAATCAGGCTAAAATCAGGATAGCTTTTCAGAATCTAAACTTTCACAATTTTAATTGTTAATAGAAATAGCAAATTGTCTCTAAAGTTATATTATCCACATAACTGATGATGATCAATATATATTGATATAGCTAGCTTTTAATTTAGTTTTGTTGTTACAATCAATCATTTTATATTGTACATCATATACAATATAAATTGCCATTCAAAAGTTTGCCACTTTTTAAGATGGTTTGAATGTTTTTGAAATAAGCCTCTTGTGCTCACCAAGACTGCATTTATTTGATCAAAAAAAGTGAAGTGATAATGAAGTTTTAATTTATTAAAAAATAAAATAAACAAATAAATAAATAAATAAATTAAAGTCTGGTTCTCTGTAAAGGAGAAACTTACTGATTCCCTCTCTTTTCCTTTTATTCCTATCAGACATCACAAGCAAGTTCTGCAGGCAGTTTGTCCACATATCTGACAAAAACTCACTGTGGACATTGGTATTCAAGGGGCCAATGGAAAATAAGACCCCTCTGGTGCTGCTGCATGGATTTGGGGGCGGTGTGGGACTCTGGGCGCTGAACTTGGACTCTCTCTCTCAGCAGAGGCCCGTTTACGCCTTCGACCTGCTGGGCTTTGGTCAGAGCAGCAGACCTTGCTTTAACACGGATGCACAGGAGGCTGAGCTCCAGTTTGTGGAGTCCATCGAACAGTGGAGGGAGAAGCTGGGCCTGGAAAGTATGATTATGTTAGGCCATAACCTAGGAGGATATCTGGCTGCATCCTACGCAATCACATACCCAACCAGGTTTGTAACTAAAGAGAAGAAAAAGAGCTCAGCGTCAGTGAAGTATACTTATCATGGTCTTAAAGGGTTAGTTCACCCAAAAATGAAAATTCTGTCATTAATTACTCACCCCCATGTCGTTTTAAACCCGTAAGACCTTCGTTCATCTTCGGAACACAAATTAAGATATTTTTGATGGAATCTGAGAGCTGTCTGACCCTCCCATAGACAGCAATACAACCGAAATGTTCCCAAGTCCAGAGACGTAGCAAGGAGATCGGTAAAATAATCCATGTGACATCAGGGTTCAACCGCAATTTTACGAAGCTACGAGAATACTTTTTGTGAAAAAAAAACACTTTATTCAACAATTCGTCTCCTCCGCATCACCCTGTAGCACCATTTTGGAGAGTATCAGCTGGACATAAGCAGCGTATGCTGTTCTGTGTCAGCTGCGAGTAAGGTCTTACGGGTTTGAAACGACATGAGGGTGAGTAATTAATGACAGAATTTTTGTTTTTGGGTGAACTAACCCTTTAATGCCCCCCTTGTAAGCATTAAGTTTTTTGTGCATTTTGTGCATCCCAGAGCATTTCAGAAAAATAACATGTATTCACAAATATTCACATATTATATGTTGTTGAAGATGTTGTAAATTTCTTCTTACAGACAAAGAGTAACTATTTTTCTAAAAATCATTTTTGGGTGAACTATCCCTTTAAAATAAATACTTAAAATGTGCAAGCTTATTTCTACAAATGAAGAACATTTGATTAATTTACTAAAAGTCGCAAATGTCATATTAATTGATGATAGTTTGTTGCATCATTTTATGGTCATGTATCATAATCGTAAACATAATAATGGTTCCGGAAGAGCTTAAAACATGTCAGAATTTGAGATTTGACTGTCTTGCATTTTATGCACGTTTTCATGCAATGGCAATTTAAAGAACTTCAACACAGTCACAACAGAGAATTACATTGCTCAAATTTTAAGGTAAAACATAACATATATATATATATATATATATATATATATATATATATATATATATATATATATATATATATATATATATATATATATATATATATATATATATATATATATATATATATATATATATATATATATATATATATATATATATATATATATATATATATATAGCTAAACATTTAGTAGTTATGTGCATTTTCCCCCATTGTAGTTCTACTTCCATAAATTCAAATTCAGATTTATCATTTGCAGTTCTGTATACTCTAATCTGATTTTAAATCAGCCCTTTGATGAATAGAAACTCATTTCTGTGTGCTGTTGTGCTGTAATTGTGCACTCTAGATGCAAACCACTTTTCTTCACATCCTTCCTGTTTCCCTATTTCCCACAACCTTTATGTCTGTCAGCAGTTTGATCTCAGAATTTGATTCAAAACTATTTTTGTTAGCATCAGATTTCAACAGCATTAGAGTTGTATTTTTGCTTCTATTATATCCACTAAGATTTTTATTTTTATATTAAATAAAAGTGTGCAGATTACTACCAAAAAAATAAATAAATAAAAGTTGCTTGAAGTTGACCATAAAAAAAAAAAAAACACTAAATGGGGTTGTGATCAGTTAAAATATGCCACTGACTTATTACAGCATGTCATTCTTTTTACACACTGTCCAGAGTAAAGCACCTGATTCTGGTGGAACCGTGGGGTTTTCCAGAGCGTCCTGACCCAGGAGACCAAGATAGACCCATTCCTGTGTGGATCAAAGCTATAGGGGCAATGCTGACCCCATTCAACCCTCTCGCTGGTCTGAGATTGGCTGGACCTTTAGGTAAGATTTACTGTAATCTGAGAGTGCAAATCAAAAGTAATAATGAGAAAAAGAGAAATGATAGCTTAAGGCTCAAGATGTGCTTGTATATCTTAAATGATGTGGAACACCATTTGATAAAGACTGCCATTAATGAAACCCAGGGACAGATTTAGCCAAGATGTTGTGCTTGCAATTTCACTGAAATTATTCCATCAGTAATTGGAGCATGTCACTTATCATGCCTCATACCTGTCTCATATCTCATACCTTAAACGCATTGCCTTCTGAGTATATGCTGCTGTAAAATTGTTTTGCAAGAACAAATTGGCTTTGGCAATAACCCTAGAATTTTCCAGTATCTGAATATTTGTGTTTACAATATACAAAACATATATATGTTTCATATCGTTCGGACATTTTTTATAACCTTTTTTAAAACAGAGCAATATATATATATTTTTTAATTTGCCCACTTTATTAAGACAAACAACAACTATATATATAGGCATATATATTATTTTTAACAGTCAAACACAAAATAAAATGTAAACAAGTATCTCCTTTCTTATGTTTTATATGCTGATTAAATACGTTTTAAGGAAACTTTTGACTTGTTTCCCGAGGCCACAGGAGGGCGTAATGAGCAAAATAATGCAGCGCATTAAACTGTCAATTCAAATAACTGTCTATAAAAACGTGCATAACGTCTAAATTAACATATATAAAACAAATATAATTTTGTAAACTGCATAAACAATTATGAACAAAACAGCACAATGTGTTTATGCATTGCTTAGCCTAATACAAAGAGCCAAATCGCCGATCACACAGATTGCATTACAAAACAAATTCGCGTTGCGTTTTCTAAACGTTAAAACTGTTTTAACTTTGAATGGCTTTCTATACATCTCTTCTGTGAGACGCGAGTGCAGCAGTCATATTTGTCCGTCTAAAAAATGCGCTGAATATGCATTCTGTGTGAATGGCTTGTTTTCGGTTTTAAGCCATTCAAGATCTTCTACGCATTGAGCTACTATATTTCTCTAATATTTTGAATGAATAACACAGCAACTGCGCGTCTCGTGGGCTAGACTAACAAAGCATTAAAATGCAACGTCACTTACATCATCACCGCATCTTGCGCGCCACTGATGACGCTCCCTGACGAACTCCTAACATTCGATTGTACCATTTTTGCATTCAGATGCAAATGTTTATTTTAAATTCGACTAATATTAATGTTTTTATTCACAATCTCCTCATCACAGGCAGGCACAGCACTCAATTCAGCATGTGTTCGTGTTTGTGTGAGCTGTCTGCATCACTCATAGCACGTGCCTATATCATGCGCTATATTGAAATTTTTTTATATTGTTATCGATGAAGGTTTACCGTCGATAAATATCGATACCGTTTTATCGCCCAGGCCTAGATAGTATTTCATTTCTCTTTCCCTCTTTTCCTATTTTTTACATGATAATGTTTGATCTTGTTGTATCTTAATTTTCAGATCGGTCCAAAAATGATGTGTCATCTCCGTTTTCTTGAGTGCTAGTTTAGACAGAAAGTCCCCAGTATTTTAGGAGTAGCATAACCTCATAGCCAGAAATCCCCTGACTCAGGATGGTTCTAACATCACAAGCAAGCCCAGACAGAATCTACTTTTTTTCACAGCTGAGTATATTTGCTGATTTTTTTAGGGATTTATAATTGCAGATTGTTTTAGGGAAATCGGCATAGTTTTGTTAACATAGCTGAAAGTGTTAAACAGAGCTATGATTACTATACTATTATTAGTAACTGAAAGCTACCAATAATCAAATTAGCTAGAATAATTAACAAACAACCCAATAGTAATGTGCAGTGGCTGAATGTTTTTTTTTTTAATCAAAGGAGGAACACTAAACTGCAGATTCTTTTTTTTTCTTTTTAACTGTTAAAAATAGCCTCCCTTATTAACTTTTAGACAGAAAAATTAAGAAAATTACAATATGAATATAATTTCACTTACCTACCACAAAATCCTGACTGGCACTGTCTGTTTCACTGTTTAATGAAAATGATTGCTGTATGTCCAGCTTGACATGGGTCTTCAGTTTGAATTTGTATTTGTTTATTTATTTTTTGCTCAAATGGTATGGTAAATTTGTTTGCAAATATTCAGTATTTCTCAAGTCTCATGTCTATTTGTATGGTGCTTTTCACAATACAAACAGTTTCAAAGAAACTTTACAGAAATGTATGATGTTATTGTTATTAATTTATTTATATCTCCATGCCTTAGTAGTCGCATTTAGCAGATTAGAGCTGGAAGATTACATTTTGCGATGATACAAGCAATCAAGCAGCTGAGATATGCTTTATGATACCCTACACGAGTATACTGTATGTATGCAGATAAAATTGGACATTTAAATATCCAACTTTACATTAATAATTTTTTTGCAATAATATAATTTGCAAACAATCATGCAGATGAGATTTGCTATATACTATAAATCGCATTACCTTAGCATACTGTATGTATGAAGGTAAAGTACAATGTACTATACTTCCAACTTTTAATATACTGCTGGGCAATAATATAGTTATATATTGTAGTCATATATTTACATTTTTCGACAAAATAATAATCAAGCAGATGAGATTTGCTATATAATGCATACCGTTTAATGTTAGTGTGTTGGATTATAGTTTTATAATTTGTTTTACCATTTATAATTATGTAGTTGTCTTTATTGCCAGCGGTTCAAATGAATATAATGTAAATTACATTTCTGCAATGATTGGTTGATATATCAAGAAAGGCTAAACACCTTTGCATTTTGTACTCTAGTTGCTGAGAAAGTAAAATAATCAATATCGGTTGCATTGGCAGTAATTGCATCAACATTACAAACAAGAAACACACATTCTGGAGACATAAAATGAATAATTTGGAAATTTATTAACAGGAAATTGTTCCTCCATTTTCCACCTCAATATTTTGAGTAGTGTGTGCACCCCTCGGGATGAATTGGACGTCCAATTCCTTGGAAATCTGCAGAGACATTAGTCACTGACTATGGAAACATGTGAAGTGAAGAATTGATGATAAGATGAAAATTGAATGGGTTATAATATTTATGGATAGATCGATTTCAGGTGGATTTTCAATTTTTAGTTTTTACAGATGTGTGTTCACATTGTTCTGTAGGCCCTACTCTTGTGCAGACTCTGAGACCAGACTTCAAAAAGAAATTTGCAGCTGTGTTTAATGACAACAGAGTGACAGAATATATTTACCATCTTAATGTCCAAATTCCAAGGTAAAAAATCTATCTATCTATCTATCTATCTATCTATCTATCTATCTATCTATCTATCTCCATTATGCTTTTGTTGTGAATGGCCTAGTACAAAATATATATGTGTGAATGTTGAAATGCTCATAATGGTCGGTTCTTTGTTATGATTCAATTTTTTTAGCGGTGAAACAGCCTTTAAAAACATAACCATTCCATATGGCTGGGCAAAGAGGCCCATGCTGCAGAGAATTGGCCTGATTCACAGCGACATCCCCATTACGGTGATCTATGGCTCACGCTCCAGCATAGATGGCCACTCCGGCAATTCAATCAAAGAAATGAGGCCAAACTCCCATGTAGAGATTATTGTGAGTTCTCTATTCACTGCTCAACACACACTGTCACTCATAGAGACTTTTGCATTGCTTTAAAGAGGTCATATTTTCTTGAGGTATTATGAAAACATACTGTAACTTTGCAACATCACACAGATGAATGCATTTGAACACATGGCTGCCCACATTTACATTGCTTATGCTGTATTCAGAAACTTGGCACACCTAGTCACAATGAGGTATTATGGAGAAAGTGTGTAGCACCTACACTCTGCATATGCTTCTGAAGGATCACACTGTTCCAAATGAGTGACTGAAGTTTATTTTTATCAAGATCCCTTGTCATTGTCAGAGAGGCTATTATTGAAGGATGGAGCAGTTAAATTTTGAGACACACTGGTGTACGAGCAACACTGATGCAAAGGGGGTGATTTTTTAAAGGCAACATGACAGTATTTCCGTTTTAGTGCCAGATATAGGCATAGGATTATGGAATTTCACAGACATTGGGAGCTTTGACTGGATGATATAGCTTTCGCAAGTAACTTCTTAATCCCAGTGGGAGTTAAATTTGCAAAAATTCTAATAGATTAAAATGTTGGGAGCAAGCAGTCTTGTACAAGTACAATTTGTAATTGCTTGAATTGGCAGTCCAAAAACAAAGGTATTTGTACAATCAATGAATGCGCTTGTGTTTCAGACTGACTCCTCTCACCACAATAACGTAGAGCTAATTAGTCTAGTTCTGCAATGCCATTGTGTAATCTTCAAGCTATTGGGAAAGTTAGTTATACAAAAAGAGCCAAGCGAAAATATTGCAATGTTTTACATCACAATCTGTGGCAGTGGTTCAAAATAAACGGCTACAGTTTATTATGGCTCTACTGATACACGTATTGCATTGTTTTCTTGGTATTCTTAGGCTGTGCCTATGTACTAATATTAAACTACATGCATTGGTTTTAGGCCATACGAGGCGCAGGACACTATGTGTATGCTGACCAGCCAGAGGATTTCAACCAGAAGATACTTCATGTCTGTGAAACAATAAGCTGAATAGTGATGATGAAGGTACATGCTATCAGGAACTCTTCACACATGGCTTTCTGCAGAACTGTGTATCTCCACATCAGCTTGTGAGCAGCAGATTATCTTCGTGGCATCCTAATTTTGAACCTGAGAGTTTGAAAGCCACTTGGTTTGAAAACCATATGTTTGTTTTGCACCACTACTGATTTTTTTTAAGCATTTTTGTGAGTTTGCATGTCACGTAATTATGATGATATACTGATATGAAAAAAATTCAAATGTTTATATTTAAAAAAAATGTGATCTTTGATTTTGAAGGTTTTTAGCAAATATTAGCTTTATTTAAATAGAACTTAATATATACGTATAATCCACAGACAAAATTCTCCAAATCAGAGCTGTTAGGCATTAATTTATCATTTAAAAAATCCCTTGTTAATTGTTTTCATTATTAATATTTTTATACACTTTTTCATCTTTTGTGTTTCTAAACTATCATGAACGTTTTATGAATATAGACAGCAATGATTGTGTTTTAGAGCTTTTAAAACCTTTTTGTTTGTTTTCTACCTCATGAAACTATAAAATCGGATTAGAAGGGAGACAGACATGTGGAGCAACAGAAAGCAGATGTGTTCTCTGGTCCTGCTGTTCACTTAATGTGTAACCTGAACATTTGCAAAATCTTTTTTAAGTGTCTCGGTTTCCAAAACATTTATCAATTTTGGCACTTAAAATCCATCTTGCCCTGCAGGCTGGTGTTACAGTTTTCACAAATGTTAAATAAAGATACTGAGCCCCAGGTCACAGCCTGTTAAGTATTCAGGCAAAATAAATGCATAAATGCAAATAAATGGGCATTTGTTTGTAAGGAACAGTGATTTTAATGTCAATATAGTTTTAAATTAAATTGTGGGTGTCATAAAGAGTTTGTAAATAACATTTGTTCGGATTTATAGTTTTCCAGTTTTGTCCAATCTATTTTTCATGTGCCAACTCAAGATGTCTATTGTTAATTTTAATAATAATAAACTTATTTTATGAGTCTCTTGAATACAGCTGCCCCCTGTCGTAAGGGCCGTATGAAACACACTCGTCATTGTGGCCAGATGGTTCCCTGGAGACCAGGTGGAAAACCTCTCATGATTTACAGGTCATATTTTATATTGTACATTAAATGCCTTTTTTATCTTACTCATGGTTAAATGTTTAAATATTCCTTACATAGTTGTAACATTCTCCATTTGCAGAAATTTCGTAGGCTTTCGTCAAAAACTACTGATACAAAATGTTCTTAGGATCGAATGGTCTGTACATAATGTCTGTTCATATCCACAAGAGGGCACAATGTAACACTGCAGGGATGTTACCGCCCTGCACCACCCCCACCAACACACACACACACTCCATGCAGTTAAATCACATACACTTACTGACACTGACTACAGAGTCAATGCAGTTAAGCATCAAGGGCAATGTTAAGCTATTATAACATCCGCTACATCAATAATATGACCCCCCCAGCTCAACCCTCAGGAAGCACTTTATAACTGCACTTCCTGTGCATGTGGTAACGCTGAATGACCAAGAGTGCTTTACTGAATTAAACTAAAAAGCACATTTTAGCCCTGAAAGTACATGATAGTCTCGAATGGTGCATCACAAAAATTTGCTGATAAGACATGGAAAGATGTTCTCGGAAACCTGCGTTCCTAACAGAATGCAATTTGACATATTTACAGAGAAATACAGAACGGTTTTATTCATTTTATTGATTACAGTTCAGTACATGTATTGAAAGCTGGTTTATGCTCACCAACACTGCATTTATTGAATTAAAAATGCAGCAAAGACGGGATATTATTAAAATGTTAAATCAATTTAAAGGAATAGTTCACCCAAAAATGAAAATTCTGTCATTAAAGGGATAGTTCACCCAAAAATGAAGATGTGATGTTTATCTGCTTACCCCCAGGGCATCCAAGATGTAAGTGACTTTGTTTCTTCAGTAGAACACAAACGAAGATTTTTAACTCAAACCGTTGCAGTCTGTCAGTCGTATAATGGAGGTGAATGGGAATCACGGCTTTGAGAGTAAAAAAAAACATACACAAACAAAACCAAATTAAACCCTGCGGCTCGTGACGATACATTGATGTGTAAAGACACGAAACAATTGGTTGACACTCCTAATTGAGTGTAGATAGAGTGTCAATGGTCCATTTGAGAGATAGGTGGCGATAAAGCACTTATAAGTCTGCAATCCGCCGTAAAGCAAGAAGAAGAAGACACGTCATGCGCCGGCAGTCAAGGACGTGCTCAGGACATTTCAGACATTGCAGTGCATCAGAGGTAAAAAACGATATAAATACTGTTCAGTTTCTTGCACAGACCGATCGTTTCGTGTCACATCAGTGTATCGTCACGAGCCGCAGGGTTTAATTTGGTTTTGTTTGTGTATGTTTTTTTGACTCTCAAAGCCGTGATTCCCGTTCACTTCCATTATATGACTGACAGACTGCAACGGTTTGAGTTAAACATTTTCGTTTGTGTTCTACTGAAGAAACAAAGTCACCTACATCTTGGATGCCCTGGGGGTAAGCAGATAAACATCAAATTTTCATTTTTGGGTGAACTATCCCTTTAATTACTCACCCTCAAGTCGTTCCAAACCTGTAAGACCTTCGTTCATCTTCGGAACACAAATTAAGATTTTTTTATGAATTCCGAGAGCTCTCTGACCCTCCCATAGACAGCAAGAATCCTAACACGATCAAGGCTCAGAAATGTAGCAAAGACATCATTAAAACAGTCCATGTGACATAAGTGGTTCAACTGTAATTTTACGAAGCTGCGAGAATACTTTTTGTGTGCAAAGAAAACAAAAATAACGACTTTATTCAACAATTCATATCCTCCGCGTCACCCTGGCGCCATTTTAGAGAGTAGAATGTAAACAACGTATGCTGTTCTGTGTCAGCTGCACCACGCGGATACGCTGTTTACGTTGTTTACGCTTTGATCTGAACGAAAACAACGTATCCGCGTGGTGAATGGGTTACGTGTTTGGAACGACATGAGGGTGAATAATTAATGACAGAATTTTCATTTTTGGGTGAACTATCCCTTTAAATAACTGTTCTATATTAATATAATTTAAAAAGTAGTTTATTCCTGTGATGGCAAAACTGAATTTTAAACAGCCATTACTCCAGTTTTCAGTTTCACATGATCATTCAGAAATCATTCTGTAATTCTTTATAGTCTTTATATAATTCTAAATATTTATTTTATATTTTATTTTATTTTTTTAAATGTTGTGTTGCTGAACATTTTTGTGGAAGCCATAATAATGTATTTATTTTCAGGATATTTTGATAAATTGAAATTTCAAAAGAACAGCATTTATTTTGAACATAAATTTTTTGTAACATTATGAATGTCTTTACTGTCACTTTTGATCGATTTAATGCATCTTTGTGAAGTAAAAGTATTGATTTCTCAATCTTACTGACATCTGAACGGTAGTGAATACGTGAATATGAGAAGAACTGACTTATTTTAGATAGAGAACTTTAAATTACACTTATTTTAGAGAGATGTCTATGATGTGAAAGCCAGTATGTTTAAGGAGTAATTTATCCAGACTCACAGTATATAAAACACTAAGCAAAATATACCTAGATAACATACTGGTTTTGCGACAAGTGGACATTCGATGGTCTTCTCACAAGACCAATGGAAAAGGATTTGTACGCTGACATCGTAGCTCATGTGACAATGCCAACATGGTGGTCATAGCATGTTCATATTGTGTTCATACTATATACATACTTTCAGAGCCGATCCTCCCTATACGCAAAATACGCAAGCTGCGTAGGGCCCCCGAAACACCAGGGGGCCCCCTTGCTCTCAAAGATGATTTAATTTTAGTTTCATTTTTGAATTTGGCCAGCGGTCACGAAAACATGAAGGATAATTTCTTTTAATGCGGTGCACTGTCACCCTTTCTACGTAAAAATCAGTTAAATCATGTAATGTGAATGTCCTACAGTCTTGCTCCAGACTAAAAAACTGAGTTGAAAGCGTACAGAGCCGCGGAATAGACACTGTTTCTCAAGCGCTTTCCGAGAGGGCGATTCGAGACAGAGTGAAACACGGACAAATGCGTTTCATTCATTCGTTCATAACCACTCATACCCCACTCCACCAACCCTCTCTCAAGATTCTCTCAAGAAACATTTCTTATTATTATCAGTGTTGTGCTGCTTAAAGGGGTCATATGATGCTATTTTAAAGATCATTGTTTTGTGTATTTGGTGTAACAGAATATGTTGACATGCTTTAATGTTCAAAAAACACATTATTTTTCAAATACTGTACATTATTGTAGGTCCTCTATGCCCCGCCAATCTCAAACACGTCGTTTTCAACAAAGCCCCCTCCTTTGACAAGCGCAGTCTGCTCTGATTGGCCAGCTGACCAAGGAAAACTTGAAATTGCATCATATGACCCCTTTAATATTTTTGTGAAACTGTGATATATTTTTTATATTATATTAAATATCTCTATTGTAACTTTTTGATCAATTTAACATGTCTTTACTGAATAAAAGTATTCATTTCTTTCAGGGGAAAAAAATAAATAATAATAAATTTTGCTGCTATTAAGGTGGGATACAGGTTTGGTGGTATGGGTAGGTTTAAGGGTGGGTTAAGGTGTAAGGAATGGGTCAACAGTGTAATTATAAATGTAATTACAGAAATTAATTACAGATATAATTACATGCAGGATTTTTTTTTTTTTAATTATAAGTACAATGTAAAAACATATATGTACACAATAATTGCATTGTATCAAATGATTAATTTAAATGCAAGTATATAGTAGTTAAGGCCACCTAATATAAAGTGGGACCACATAATCTTACTGGCCCCAAACATTTAAAAGGTGTACCAAAGGAATACGTCCACAGCCAGAAGTCAGTGATTTCACTAGGAGCACAAACATTTCCCATCAAATTTCTCTAAATTGTCAGGGAAATGCTATTCACATTCATTTCACATTAACATTCATGCCATTGTGTCTATTTTTATTTCTATGTATATATGAAACATAACTGAAAGCTCAAACTAAATTTTATGAGTTGGGAGACTTAAGTGTAGATGTAAAGAAGTAAAGACATTTTTCAAAAAGATATTTGCGTTTTTTAGTCTGTAAAATGAAAGCCAATGTTTTATCTTGGTCCCCATTGACCGCCATTGTAAAAATTCTTCAGAATATCTATTTTGTGTGCAAAGAACAAAAGTCATTCAGGTTTGGACTGACATGAGGCTGTATAAATGATGACATTTTTTGTGTGAACTGCACCTTTAAGCAATGTGAGTGTATATACACTAGTGTTTAATTGTTTCGCACTGTTTTATTGACAAAACACCATGTCTTGTTTTTTTATTGCATTTTCATATCATTCATGCCCCAGACTGCGTGGTATTTACCCAAGGCGGTGAGCTGTATAGTTTACTTTTAAGAACACCTGAGATGTGTCATACCACACACAGACACCACAAATTGCTCAACCTTGCGAGTTCATTACAATCTCCTCTCTGAGTCACGCACAGATATGAGGTTAATCTGTGGGAGTGTGTTTTCTGTCTTGAGGTACAGCACTAGAGCTTTGCGAGAGCAACAGAGAGGGAGGAGAAGCAGTGCTCTGGGTCGTCTCAGCATACGGCTGGAGGAGGTCTTCACACAGCCCTCAGCAGACAGGGCTCTGTTGGGTTGCTAGGAGACCAGCCCGGCGCCTATATTAGATCTAATTTATTAAATTCCCCCTTCTCTCACACCGATTTCTCACCATCTCTCAGCCGTCTCTCTATTTCCTTCTATCGCTCTCTCTGCATAGGCTGAGAAAACAGATGTAGAGCATAGGCTACACACAGATCTGCAGTAGTGTTACAGCGACATGCTGCACAAATTCACAGAATAACACCATATTACTAGCATATTGGCTGTTTATTAGTGCTTATAAAGCACATATTCTGCATGGCCATATTCTACATCCCTAATCCTGCACAATAAAACAACTACCTTACCAACTATTAATATGCAGCAAATTAGAAGTTTATTGTTAATGGCGAGAATTGGACCTTAAAATAGAGTGTGACCCAACTTTTATAAAATTTGAAACCTAAATATAATTGTGAAAAGTAAAAAGCTAAACGTAGGCACGGTCACATGATTTCAACGTCATCACCATTTAGCTTCCAGCAACTCCTTCAGTCTTTATTTTATAGACATTTTCCCTGAATGTTTGAGTTAGAATAGTTTGAAAGAGCGCAAATGTAAACATAATGAGGCTGTGAAAGTGAACTACTAATTAAATTAGATTCGTTTTCGGCTATTTGACATTTAATGTCCTTAAAGGGTTAGTTCACCCAAAAATGAAAATTAGGCTGTGTTTTACTCACCCCCGAGGCATCCTAGGTGTATATAACTTTCTTCTTTCAGACGATTCTAGTCGGAGTTATATTAAAATTTGTCTTTGATCTTTCAAGCTCTATCATTGCAGTCAGCGGGTGTTGCATTGATTCAGTCCAAAAGAAGTTAAATAAAAAGCGCCCATGCATAAAAAAAAGTGTCTCACACGGCTCTGGGGGGTGAACAAAGTCCTCCTGCAGCGAATCAATGTGTTTTTGTAAGAAAAATATCCATATTCAAAACGTAATAATCACTTTAATGTAGCTTGCGCCAGCAGTTGTACACCGAAGCAGTTCCGGGAGCATGACGTATGAGGTCAGTGCTGCGCATGCGCTGGTGAGTCTCGTGAAAACCAACGTTTGTTTATAGGAGCAAAAGAAGGAAAATTTCCTTACTTTAGCAAAGGAAAACCAGTCTCCTCTTGGCTTATATCGAAATCCTCTGACATTCTTCTTTACAAATCCTCGTTTTGTACTTCTAATTAGTGACCGTTGTTTTGTTTTGTCTCTCCGCTCCGTTTCCGCGTGCGTCACTTCTGATCGGCGCATGCGCAAAGCTGACCTCATACATCATTCCCGCGGAACTGCTTCTGTTTACAACAGTGAGTGCAAGCTAGATTCAAGTGATTATTACGTTTTGAATATACTTTTTATTTAAATTCTTTTGGACTGAAGGAATGCAACACCCACTGACTGCAATGATAGAGCTTGAAAGATCAAAGACAATTTTGAATATAACTCCGACTGGATTCGTCTGAAAGAAGAAAGTCATATACACCTAGGATGCTTCTGGGGTGAGTAAAACGCAGCCTAATTTCCATTTTTGGGTGAACTAACCGTTTAACGACCTTTGTAGTCCCATTTAGCCACTTGTAAGCAAGAAATGTAAAAGGTTTAAAAAAAAATATGTAACTGATGTGTCTTATTTAGTCCTTATTTCAGGCATTTAAACAGAAACCCATTAAAAAAACTCACTGACTTCAGGATGATGGAACCAGAAGTGCTAAAATGTTAACTTGGCTTACATAAAGGCATCATCCCTGCAACACTCAATTGTGAGCAATTCATTTACAGTATGCATATAATTCTTTTTTTTTTGTTGTTGTTACAGTGTCATTATACATTTACGTACTGAGTAATATTAATTAACTACATGTACTTACTATATGGTTAGGGTTAGGATTAGGGTTTGGCTTAGGGTTACTTGCATGTAATTATGCATAATTACATGCAAGTAACCCTAAGCCAAACCCTAATCCTAACCCTAACCATATAGTAAGTACATGTAACATATGTAACAAGGACACCTTAAAATAAGGTGTTACCTTTTTTATTTTATTTACCTCAATTTTCAATCAAAATGACTTAGCTTGATCTCTGTTTACATATGCCAGACTTCTCTAATCAATTACTCCACCTAAACCTTTCTCAAAATCAACCTCAGTCTTGCATTCAGATCTGCCTCCATCCAATCAAAAATCATTAGATAGAATCAAGACCCTGTACTACATTTTTTTTTCTCGATAATTTGTTTCACTTGGATGGATGTACATCACAATGTGGAAGAAAATATCTGTTGCTACTTTTGTTGTATTGCGACTATAAGTAAGTTTGCACCCATATTAAAGTTCTGGCCCAGAATGATAGACCGATAATGATTTTCACATTATGGTACATAAATTGCAGATAAAATACACATTATCAATCAATCAATAAATAATATAAAATAATTATAATAATAAACCACACTAAAACAAAAATAAGCAGTATGCTACAAATTTAGCCCTTACAAAATTAAATGTACTGTGTAAGAGACAAATTAATGTTTCTTTTGAAATCGGTTATAGAAAAGGATGTGCAGTTTGAATTAGAAGAAGCCTGCATAATAGAGGATGGACCTCTGAGATGCACTTGAAATTGTCCTTGAAAAACTCTGTGGTCAAAAAAAGAGAAATGTTTACTGTGTATTTCAATGTAATATTATTACGGTTCTCCTGCTTCTTCCTACAGCTGAACTCATTTTTATCCATTAAAAATTGACCTATTTGTCTTTATTGTCAATGACGAAAACAGTTGTGCTGCTTGATATTTTTATAAAAACTATGATCTTTTTCAGGATTATTTGATAAATAGTTTAAAGGGGTAATCGGATGCTACATTTACTTTTACATGTTGTTTGAACATAAATGTGTGTTGGCAGTGTGTGTACACATCCACCCTATAATGATAAAAATCCACCCAGTGGAAATTGTAATCTGCTTTTTCAAATCAAGCCATTCTCAGATTCTTGTCTGTGTGATGTCACATGGCCCGTGGAATGCAAATTTTACCAGAGAAACCCCGCCGGAAAACGTGTATTTTACCCCCCTCGAAATGCGATTGGGCTAGTTTTGAGTAGCATTTGGGCAGGTTTTTTTTTTTTTTTTTTTTTTGGAAAACCCGGGCCCTGCATCACCTACACACACAAGTCCGGTGAGCGAGAACAACGTCAATAGTTGTGGAACTTGGCTGTCAAGGCTATTTTATTAACTTAAACATTGGATGAATTGATTATTTTCTCTTTAATACAGATGATGCCAATGTATTTTTCGATGAGTCCGCTATGTTAGCAATAATAACGTTACCTGCTTGATGGATAGCAATGTCTACAACGGACACGACCGCTGTCGCGGTGTGACCACAACAGCTTGAAGTTGTCTAATTTGGCACGGTCTCCCTGCTACGCTAATAGTAGTAAGGCTTTCCTCTGTGTATACTTATCCTTACAAGTACAATTTTAGCTGTATTATTTGTGTCCCCTTCAAAAATTGCTCGAGAAATTTTGTGTTCATTGTGGATACTATGGATGTAATAATGACCATAGCAGTCGTCATTTACTCCCGACATCTGAGTCACAGCTTCACTTACAGCAGAAGTGAGTATAAGGTTTTTTTTTATGAATCTTTGCAATCGCCTTTCCTAATGACGTGCTAGTTAGCAAGATTTGCGGCTAAATGCGGCTAAAGTAAACAGTCTCAGAGCACGGTTCGTCACCACACAGAAGAGAGGGGCGGGGTGAGCAGAGCTCATTAGCATTTAAAGCAACATGCAAAAAACGGGTTGATGTCTGCAGAGCTGATTTTAACAAGGTAAAAAGGGTGTTATTTTATACCATTGAGAAATTTTAACCAAAGTATGTTATAGACTTTTCATTAAGACCCAAAAGAATCATATCAACTTGTGGAAAATGGGCATCCGATGACCCCTTTAAAAAACAATGTTGTTATTTGAAATATTGTAAAAGTGTAAGTGTTTACTGCCACTTTTGCTGAATATTAATTTATTTTTGATCATTCAATAATAAGCTTTTTAATAAAAGAATAATAATAGTTTTGAACAGTAGTATACACATCTTGTCTTTGCACTGTACTTTTACATATAAACGTGAATTGTGTAATTCTATTTTTGTGCTGCTTACTCATACTGGTGATGTTGGCATCTGAACTTTATTTAACATGTCACTGACCTCAGTCTGAATCAACATGCACATAACACATAATTTAATAATAATCACACTATTTTACAGTAAAGCATTAATCACACACCACAGCCAAGATGGTGCCCAGTGAGAAACAAGAGTAAAATTGCATAAATTTGAATCCTTTGTTCAAAACCCAGCAGTAAAACTTCACAATATTAAATTTTTTTAAAGTGCGGGAGAGAGATTGTTTGTAAACCTCAGGAGGAATGAGATAGATGTATGTGAGAGTCTGTTTGCTCTGTGTTCATGTGTCTTCATTTATTTAGACCCTCATTAGTTAATGCCTCAGTGATTGCTTCCTGTGGTCCACAAGGAGCCAATTATTAAGCATCACAGACAGGAAATGACAGAATGTAGAGTCGCAGGAGGGATTTTAAAAACCAAAAATGTATGGATAGCAACTATAATATTCCATGAATATGAGTAGTCTACTTGCCTCTCTGACTATGATGTGTGTTATGCGGATAGGGATTTTTCATTCTAATTAATGAATTAACGAACACGAAGTATGTTCCATGTTCTCATCTCTGCCTGTCATCTCTTTAAAGCACGATCGAGGCAAATTACAGGCCATAACTATCCTAATATTCTCCCTAAAGCTCTTTTTAAACACAGCAGCCATGAGTAACATGGAAGGCGCCTCATATGCTTTTGGTCTCATCAGTAAATTAAGTTATCATGCCAAAAACCTTTAGTGATGTAGAATCTCAGCTGCATTTACATGTCAAAATATCATCGCATTTACAAATCGCATAACTACAGAGCAATTTGTTCTTCTTAATTTAATTTCAAACAAAATAACAACATGGAAAGTCGTTGTATGACAGGTAATTACAATTGCACAAAGCCATTATGAATAAAGAACAACTTGTCTCTCTGGCACTGTTAAACAAGAAGTAATTAAGGAAAATAAAAATGCAGTCACATTTAAGCCACGATCACACTAGACATTGAACAAAATTGCTATGGACACTACAGCGGTCGTAATATTATTATTATTTTTTTTTTAAACATAATATGAAATCTACTCCACTTTACTGTAATGCTTCAATCCTGTAATTTAAAGTTTGCATTTGTTTTAATTTGGTTAAGAGGTATCAATCAGTCACACTTTATTTTAAGGCCTAATTCTCGCTATTAATAAACCATTAACTATGACTTTTGCCTCAATAAACTCCTAATTTGCTGCGTATTAATAGTTAGTAAAGTAGCTGTTAAGTTTAGGTATTGAGAATGATTAGGGATGTAGAATATGGTCATGCAGAATATGTGCTTTATTAGCACTAATAAACAGCCAATATGTTAATAATATGCATGCTAATAAGCAACTAGTTAATAGTGAGAATTTGTCCCTATACTGAAGTGTTACCTATCAATCTTCTATTGGTTGTACGTTTTCACATGATACAAACTTGTAGGGCATAGTTCACCAAATTTGGCTTGAAATTCACACACACTTGCATTTTCTGTTAGGAAATAGGTCAATAAAACGAAAAGTGTAGTGTGACCAGCCCTTTTCATGGGTGAAATCCAGTCATTGTGCTAGGAATCCACACAACTAGAGATTTTGAGTAAAGGTGAAAGATTTGGTAACAATTTTAATATTCTACTTTAGACATTCTACTAACTATAAGTAATCTTGCAAGTACATGTCAAGTACCAGTCATTAGAATATTAGTAGACTGTCTGCTTACTATCTGTTAACACTGTTTTGATGGTTTCCCAACAGACATTCTACTGACTATAAGTAACTTAAGCAAGTACGTACACTTATTCTACTAACCCTAACCCTAAACCTAGTCTACTAATACTCTAATGAGAGATAGTTCACATGTAGTTGCAAAATAATCAGTTAGATAACATGTAGTTGCAAGTTAATGAGAGTTAGTTAACATGTAGTTGCAAGTTAATGAGAGTTAGTTGACATGTAGTTGCAAGATTGCTTATCAAAATAAAGCGTAACCCACTTTTGATCTAATCTGAGAAGCCCGCAATGTAACAGCATTATATGTTGGCACACTGCCCGTTAGGCTATCGGCACAGACAATGAGAGTTAGTTAACATGTAGTTGCAAGTTATTGAGAGTTAGTTGACATGTAGTTGCAAAGCTACTTATGGTTAGTAAAATATCTGGACTATTAAAATAAAGTGTGACCAAATATTTCCCCACACAGATTTCACAACAAATTTATTCAATTGAATTCAGCACATTGACCAACAGAAAATTGCTTGATTTAAAAGTGACTTTAAAGGCATAGTTCACCCAAAAATGAAAATGATGTCATCATTTACTCACCCTCAAGTTGTTCTTAACCTGTATGAGTTTCTTCTGCTGAACACATGGTAGCCGGTAGTCATTGACTTTCATAGTATGGGAAAAAAAAATACTATGGAAGTCAGTGGTCACATTAGCAAAATTTCAGTTACAACCCCAATTCCAGAGAAGTTGGGACGTTTTGTAAATATGCAATAAAATCAAGAATCTGTGATTTGTTCATTCTCTTTAACTTTTATTTAATTTACAAATGTACAAAGAAAAGATTTCCAACGTTTTCACTGATCACCGTAAATGTATTTTGTAAATATGAACAAATTTTGATGGCTGCAACACATTCCAAAAAAGTTGTGACAGAGGTAAAATAAAAGTGAAAATGTTATAGAATATCCACTTTGAAACAGTTCACATTAAGCAGGTGAATTGGTAATAGGTCAAGGTATCATTGGGTATAAAAGGAGCATCTCAGTCTTTGCAAGCAAAGCTGGATCATGGCTCATCACTTTGTGCCAAATTTCATGAGAGAAGTGTCAAACAAATCAAAAATCACATTTCGCAATGCAAAATTGCTAAGAATCTAGGTCTCTCACCAAATACCATGCACACGTAATATTGTGAAAAGATTCAGGGAATCCAGAGAAATCACAGTACATGTAGGGCAAGGCAGGAAACCTCAGTTGAATGTGCTTGACCTTTGAGCCCTCAGATGACATTGCATCAGAAACCGTCATGTTAAATATAGCCACATGGGCTCAGGAGCACTTCAGAAAACTGCTGTCACTTAACACAGTCTGCTGCTGCATCATGAAATGCAACTTGAAACTCTGTTACTCTAGGAGAAAATTATACATCAATTATATGCAGTGATGCCGCCGGGTTCTCTGGGCCAGAGCTCATCTCAGATAGTCAAGAAGACAAAAAGACAGTGGAAAGGTGTGCTGTACTCAGATGAGTCCACATTTCAACTTGTTTCTGGGAAAAATGGATTTTGAGTTCTCAGTCCCAAATATCAAAGGGACCATTCAGACTTTCATCAGTGACAGATGCAAAAGCAAACATATGTCATGGTATATGAGTGCATCAGTGCAAACGGCATGGGTGACTTGTATATGTGTGAAGGTACCATTGACATGGAGGCATATATTGGAGTATGCCAGCTCTCATTCTGCATGTGCTACAACAGAGTGGTTTTGTAGACTCAGAGTGAATGTTTTAGACTGGCTTGCCTGCAGTCCAAATCTGACTGCTATTGAAAATGTATGACCAGTCATGAAAAGTAGAATAAGACAACGACAATCTCAGACTGCTGAGCATCTGAAGCCATGTTTCAAGAGAGACTGGACAAAAATTTTGCTGGCAAAACTTTAACAATTAGTATCCTTAATTCCCAACAATGAAACATTGTAATTTAAAGGAAGGTTGATGTGACACTGTGTTCAACATGCCTCTGTCCCAAATTTTTTGGAGTGTGTTGCAGCCATTAAAATAAAAATGTGTTCATATCTACCAAACACATTTACGTTGGTCAGTGAAAACGTTGGAAATGTTTTCTTTGTACTTTTGTCAATTAAATAAAAGTTAAAGAGAATAAACAAATCACAGATTCTTGATTTTACTGCATTTTACAAAACGTCCCAACTTCTCTGGAATTGGGGTTGTAAGTTTCAGACAAAAAGGTCCGTTGTCTATTTTCAATAGTGCAACAATGCATGTAGCACTGCATTGTTGGTCAATGCAAATATATGTTGCCAAATTGAAAATAAGCTAAATCTGTGCTGAGTGTAACAAGGCGTCAACAGAGTGAGGATCCATCTGCAGCTTTATTGAAATCGTAGTCAACAGGCAAGGTCAAACACAAGCAAACACAACAGAGGAGAGAAGCCAAATTGTTATCCAGGGATGTGCAAAGGGTCGGGGCAGGCAGCAAACAATCAGTAGTCAATGAAACAATAGCAAGAGTTCGGGGGCAGGCGGCAGGCAATCAGAAGGAGAGAAACAGTCCAAGGTAATACACAGAGAGGCCAGACACGGAAAGAAACGCTCAGGAATGTGTAGGGTAGAGGATGTCCTTAGCATTGACCCAGGAACGCTCCCCCGGACCGTACCCCTCCCAGTCTGCCAGATATTGGAGGATGCCACCCCGACATCTGGAATCGAGTAGTTCTCGAACCTGGTAAATCTCCTCGCCGTCAACCATGATGGGTGGAGGGACCTGGTCACTGGTCTGCTCCTTCTCCTCCGCTCTCGGACCACCAGCGGGTTTGAGAAGTGAAACGTGAAAAGTGGGACAAATGCAATAATTAGCGGGTAATGCCAAACGGTAAGAAACTGGTGTAATTTGTTTAATAATTTGGAAGGGACCCACATAACAGTGACGATCAGCTTGCGACTTTTGTCTTCTAACAGCATGTAGCAAGTGTGTTTGAGCTTGGTTCCAGATGTTCTCGCTCCTCTGGAGCCAATCGTTGACAGCAGGTACTTCAGTAGGTTCTCCTGACCATGGAAATAGCGGTGGTTGGATCGTGTGATCTCCTGATTGAGTCGTTCCGTCTGGCCATTAGATTGTGGATGATATCCTGAGGTGAGGCTGATGTTGACATTTAGTTTTTGAAAGAAAGCTGACCATACTCTGGAGGTGAATTGGGGACAAAGTTGCATAGAGATTCAGCCGTTTCGAAAGCTGTTGGTAGTTTGGGGAGAGGAATTAAACGACAGGCCTTGGAAAAACGGTCTATGACGGTGAGTATAGTGGTGTTGTTATTGGATTTGGGGAGGTCAGTGATGAAGTCAATAGCCAGATGGGACCATGGTCGGTGGGGAACTGGTAAGGGGTGCAACAAGCCGGATGGTAGCTGTCTGGGAGATTTACTTTCATTACAGGTGATGCAGCCGTGGATAAAGTCTGTAGTGTCAGTCCTCATGGTTGGCCACCAGAATTTGTTCTGGAGGAGATGGAGAGTGGCCGTAATTTCAGGATGACCAGAGCTGAGCCCCGAGTGAACGTGTTGCATGACCTTTTTACGGAGTTCCTGAGGAACAAAGACCTTATCGGGAGGGCATTCAGGAGGGGAGAGTTCTTATGAATTGGCCTGTTCAAGCTTTGTCATGATGTCCCATTGGACGGGGGCCACAATTAATGATTCAGGGAGAAGGCTTTCTTCAGAGTTACCGGGATCTAGGCAGTCGTGTTGACGTGACAAAGCATCAGCCTTGGTATTCCTGGAACCAGGTCGATATGTGACAGAGAAATCGAAGCGTGTAAAGAACAGCGCCCATCGGGCCTGTCTGGGGTTTAGTCTTTTAGCAGATCGTAGATATTCCAGATTCTTGTGATCCGTCAGGACAACGAAGGGGTGCTTTGATCCCTCTAGCCAGTGTCGCCATTCCTCCATGGCTGCTTTCATAGCCAACAATTCCCTGTTACCGACATCATAGTTTTGTTCGGCAGAACTGAGCTTGCGAGAAAAGTAAGCACAAGGGTGAAACTTAGGTGGATTACCATGCCGCTGTGAGAGGATGGCCCCGATGCCAGTATTTGAAGCGTCCACCTCGACTATGAACGGGATTTCAGGATCAGGGGGATGAAGAATGGGAGCAGACGTGAAGCGTGATTTGAGTTCCGTGAAGGCCGCTAATGCTGAGGTAGACCAAATGAGATGTGCAGAGCTTCTCTTTGTCATGGAGGTTAGAGGAGCAGCTACAGAACTGAAGTTTCTGATGAAGCAGCGGTAGAAATGTGCAAATCCTAAGAAACGTTGTAATTCTTTTAGTGTTGCCGGTTGTGGCCAGTCGAGAACAGCTCTGACCTTCTTCTCATCCATCGCCACTCCCTCCTGACTGATGATGTAACCCAGGAATGACGTACCAGTCTGGTGAAATTCACATTTCTCAGCTTTGACATACAGTTTATGGTTGATGATTCTTTGTAAAAACTGACCTCACGTGTTGTACGTGTTCCTCATATGTGTTGGAGTAGAAAAGGGTGTCATCGATGTAAACGATTACCCAACAATCCAGCATGTCCCAGAAGACGTCATTGATGAAGGATTGAAACACAGAAGGACTGTTAGCAAGGCCGAAAGGCATAACAGAATATTCATAGTGCCCAGTACAGGTGGAGAAGGCTGTCTTCCACTCATCACCCTCTCTGATGCGGATGAGATTGTAAGCGTTGCGGAGATCTAACTTGGAGAAGTAGTTGGCTTTGCGAAGTTGCTCCAAGGCAGATGGTACTAGGGGTAATGGGTATCGGGGTATCGTTGAGACCCTGGTAATCGATGCATGGATGTAGACCTCCATCTTTTTTCTTAACGAAGAAGAATCCTGCTGATGCAGGTGAGGTTGACGGTCTGATGAATCCCTTAGAAAGTTCCTCGTTGATATATTTCTTCATAGCCTCCGACTCTGGTTGAGATAGGGGAAAGATACGGCCTTTGGGTGGTGTTGTACCTGGTAGTAAGTCAATAGCGCAGTCGCTAGAATGGTGAGGAGGTAGTTCTGACGCCTTGGATTTACTGAAGGCCTCCACAAGGTCTGTGTACTCTGAGGGAAGTGTGAACGAGTGAGGGTGTTGCACCTGGTAGTAGGTCAATAGCGCAGTCGCTAGAACGGTGAGGAGGTAGTTCTGACGTCTTGGATTAACCGAAGGCCTCAACGAGGTCTGTGTACTCTGAGGGAAGTGTGAACGAGTGAGCTTATTCGTCCGTGAGCTTGACGGCTTGAACTGAAATTGCTGGCTTGTTGCTCAGACACTTGGCTTGACATGAAGGATCCCACTGAATGATCCGACCCTCCTTCCAGGAGATGAGTGGGTCATTTTGTCGTAACCAGGGAAGTCAGAGAATTACCGGATTATGTGGTGAAGTGATGATGTAGAAACGAATGCTCTCCGTGTGAAGGGTCCCGGTCTCCAAACATAAGTCCACGGTGGTGTGCATGACCCTTCCCTCACCAAGAGGACGTCCATCTAGCGCCTCCACTGCCAGCAGAGAATTGCAAGGGATTAGAGGAATGTTATGTTGTCGAGCAAATTCATGTGACATGAAATTCCCCGCTGCCCCTGAGTCCAGTAGCGCTGAGGTAGATATGTTATTACCCTCTATGGATAGTGTTATGGGTACTTTTATGCATGTACTGGAGTGATGTGCCTGAATGCATGGACTCACCGCAGAGGAATTACAAAGAGGCGGTCGCGTGGGACAGGAGGACCGCAGATGGCCAGCTTGGCCGCAATAGAGACAAAGACGTTGAGTGATTTGGCGCTCTCACTCCTCTGGAGACAGGTCAGTGTATCTGAGCTGCATGGGTTCCACAGAAGAAGAAGACGAAGAAGTGATTGGAACAGGATGACTGGTGGGTATCGTTCTGGTAGGGCGAGGAGAACGAATCAAATTGTCAATTTGAATAGCCAGTTCTATGAATTGGTTGAGCATTCTCCCCTCGTCCCTGCACACCAGTTCAGATTGTAGTTCTAGGCTGAGTCCCTTGCGGAAGAGCAGTTTCAGCATGCTTTCAACCCAATCAGTCTGAGTGGCGAGGGTGCGAAATGATAAGGCGTACTCAGCTGCGGTATTTCTGCCCTGACATAAGGCAGGCAATTGTTCATCCGCATCTTTACGTGGAGAAAAGAACTAAATGAGGGGAAAGCTGATCCATCCTCCCTCCATACTGCCGGGGCCCACTCTAAAGCCTTACCAGTTAGTAGTGAACATACAAAGGAAATCTTACTGATATATGTGGTATACATCGCAGGCTGTTGGTTAACAAATAAGGAGCACTGTAACAGAAATCCCTTACACTTCGTGGGGTCTCCGTCGAATTTGTCTGGAAGAGCCAGGCGAGGATTCATCGAGGGAGTGGAAGGGGATGACGTGTCCATGCTCGGCTGACTAAACGATGATTCCGGAGATGAAAGGCACATACTCCGAAGCGTGTTAACAAGCTCCTCCGATAGTGTCATCAGTCGAGCCAGCTGGTGTTGATGAGCAGCGAGTTGATTCGCCTGAGCTGATACTTCCGTGGTAAGTTGAGCCAGAGCTGCCGGATCGTGTAATGGCGAAGTCTTCTGTAACGAGGCGTCAACAGAGTGAGGATCCATCTGCAGCTTTATTGAAATCGTAGTCAACAGGCAAGGTCAAACACCAGCAAACACAACAGAGGAGAGAAGCCAAATCATTATCCAGGGATGTGCAAAGGCTCAGGGCAGGCAGCAAACAATCAGTAGTCAATGAAACAATAGCAAGAGTTCGGGGGCAGGCGGCAGGCAATCCTGACAATGTTTTTGCCTTAATGCAAAACTCCCAATCACAGGGATTCCTATTGAAATGGCAGAATTTTGCAGAAATTTCCTCAGAAATGTGATCATACCTTAACAGAAACAGAACCACAGCGATGCATGAAGTCAGTTGCTCTAATATATCATGAAAATAAAACGTTGAAATAGCAAATAGCATGTTGGTGGGGAAACTCCACTGCAGGGCATGAGAGAGAGCGAGAATAAAATAAGTTTCGGAAAGAATTGGTGATCAGACCCCGGGGCACAGCCATCTCTCTCCATCAATGTGCCACTACTTCCTGTACAGCTCATGGCACTCAGCAGACCATAGCTGGAGCAGCAGACAGGGGAGGAATCAATCTACCATTTCCCTTCTGCATTCTCTCTTTCGCTCATGCTTGCTGTCAGCCTCTGGACTGGCTAGAAATGTGCTAAAAATACACACGTGGAATAATAAGGTCTGAGTGCCATGCAAAGAGAGAGAAAAATCTATAAAACATGACAGCTGATGAGCGTGTGTAGAGTGTGTGTGTGTGTGTGATTCCAGCTGCTGTTGTTTTTGACCGCAACCCTCGGGTTGGCCAGTGTGCGATACGCCACTCACGCGTGCTACGTCTGAAATGCCGCGCGACTGCCTGAAACCACTCAGGTGAGACAACAGCAAAACCGTTGCCATGGTGACCAGGACCTGGCGAAGCCTGACAGCCCAACACTCGCTCACTGCATCCCTGCTGCACTAAAGCATCGCTCAGTGTGACGAAGACTGATTAGAAGATCGTACGAGTGTTGTGCGAGTGAGGTCGTACAAATTTGTACGAATTAGCCACCTCGTGAATTACGTACAAATTGATGGCGAGATAACTTGGAAGTGTATGTTGGATGATTTTTGCCTTTATGACTAGTCCCACAATGTTCTGGAATGTTCCAGAAATCACTACAATATTCCAGAATGTTCCAGAAAGTTCTAGAATGTTCTCATCCTTTCAAAAGCAAAAAAAAAAAA
>NW_015549579.1:269573-277216 GCF_001515605.1 Sinocyclocheilus anshuiensis
AGAAATCACTACATATGTATATATATATATATATATATATAATAGATTTTTGTATTATTGTATTTGATATTTCACAATTGCATTTGGACCATCTTTTGGGGTCCATGTGCATGTCACAGCCTATGTGTGCATTCCTCTAAAGTACCTTGGCAAATAAACCTGTGTTCTCAGCATAGTCACATCTCTCAGATTTTTTTTTTATTTTAATTTAAATTAAAAGGTCTTGGCTCTGCCTGTGCTGTTTAGGCAGACAAACTCCAGCAGCCGCTCTGAGTTAGAGCTTCCGTAAAACAGCTACAGGACAAAAGACAGCAGAGAGACCGAGTATTTCCTCTTTTTCTGTCTACTAACTGTGCTGACCCCACGGTACGAAGCAAACCGAAATGCTGAGTGGACTACTCATCCCCTGCTACTGAGATCTGGGATTTTTATGTGCATGTGAGTGTATCTCTAGATACGTTTTTGTACAGTACACATAATGCATTTCACATCTGAATGTTCTTTTGCCACTAGAAATACTATAGTTCAAGAGTATGCAACTGTGTGTGTGTGTGTGTGTGAAATGAACGCATGGGTTATTCCTGCCAAGCCAGCAATAATAGGGCTAATGCTTCCGGAGGAGTTGTCAAACTCTGCATTAGGTCTAGATGGGCTCATTGATTTAGAGCTAAGAGGCCGAGTCGGACCAGCCCCAGCGCTTACAAACACACGCGGCATCCTGTCCCAAACCAAGCCTCTTATCTCCCCAATGCAATTACAGCTGGTGAGAGTGCATTTTCAGGAAGGGGGAGGGAGGGGTAATGAGGTCTCAGCTAACGCCACTTCTATAGACGCCCCTAAGAGCAGACACCACACCCACGGTGCTCACGAGGTAAATCGGTGCATTACTGCATTACTCAGGGCGGAAATGCATCTGTTGAAGTTTCAAGGGAGAGGGTGCATGAGGACATAATGGAGTAATGCAGGGAGAAAGAGAAAAAGGAGAGAGATAGAGTGGCAAGAGGCGAAAAGAAGTGAGATGAGAGAGGGGAGAGAAAGATAATTATATTGAGATAAGCTACATTCACACAACAACAGAATATTGTTTTCAGAAGTGTCAGAATTATGGTAGATTACTTTTTACTTTACAAAAATCTTTATAAAAATGTTGGTAACACTTTATAATAACGTTCAGTTCTAAGGCATTTATAAGTGAGTAGTTGATGAACTAATCATTTACAAAACATAACTATGTGTTCATAAATTATTAATAAGTGATTTGTTAATATTTTTATCTACGATTTGTAGATTGAGTTATGAATCATTTACAAGTGATTAGATGATGATTAACTAATCGTTTACAATACATGACTATACATTCACAAATGATTAAGTAATATGCTAACGATTTACCAATCTGTCATAAGTTATCTCAAAAAATAGCATATCATGAAATAATCAAACATATCCGTAGTAAATGGTTAATAAGTTACTAGTTAATATATTATTAATCACTTATAAATCATTGAAATGTCAACATTGTACTATTATCTCACAGCATTAAAAATACTCCATGTGTGTCAGAGAAGACATCTGTCTACACCCTTACCAGTCAGCCTTTACATTGCAGTACACACTACAAAGTATTCAAAACCTGTTGTGGAAATGCATGAATAAATCATTTACAAAGCTTTCTGCATCCCCTAATCTAAAGTGTAAACTACTCATCAGTTGTAAATGTTTTACTCATCATTCGTAGATCTTTCACCCCAGTGTGTATACTCACACAACCTGTAACCAGCAGATTTGTAAAACATTTACAACTGATTCATTTACTGAATTACATTTAAAGGGGTCATATGCTGCTATTTCAAGTTTTTCTTTCTCTTTGGAGTGTTACAAGCTGTTCGTGAATAGATAAGATCCCTAAAGTTGCAAAGACTAAAGTCTCAAACCCAAAGAGATATTCTTTATAAAAGTTAAGACTGGTCCACGCCCTCCTAAAACGCCTCGTTTAAACACGCCCCCACATGTCTATGTCACGATGTGGGAAGATTTGCATAACGCCGCCCAAATGTTAACGCAAAGAAAGAAGGCATAACTTTATTGTTGCTGCCACCGCCGCCGCCATGTTGTGAAGATGCTGTGTGTTTCGTTTGCGAAAGCGAAACTACTTTGTTTGGTTACTTACTTCCAAAAGAGGACACGACTAGAAATCAGTGGTTAAGTTGTTTTTACAACACTGTTCCAGAACAGTTCAACCCAAATATTCGTGTGTGTGCAACACATTTTTATGGAGGATTGTTTCCTGGGAGAGTAGCCTACAATGCCGTCTGTGCTCAAAGGCTGTTTCTATAAAGTGGGGCATTTTACTCTACTCACACTACATTTTTTGGAAGGCAATGGTACTTTTACTTGAGTATATTTTTTCAGTACTCTTTCCACCACTGTTAGTAACTGTGAAAATGGAAACAAACTAGAAAATGGAACAAGGGAAACAGCCATGGGATACAAAGGAAAAACAAGCAAGAAGGGAATTACAGTAACACTTTATAATAACGTTCAGTTCTAAGGCATTTATAAGTGAGTAGTTGATGAACTAATCATTTACAAAACATAACTATGTGTTCATAAATTATTAATAAGTGATTTGTTAATATTTTTATCTACGATTTGTAGATTGAGTTATGAATCATTTACAAGTGATTAGATGATGATTAACTAATAATTTACAATACATGACTATACATTCACAAATGATTAAGTAATATGCTAACGATTTACCAATCTGTCATAAGTTATCTCAAAAAATAGCATATCATGAAATAATCAAACATATCCGTAGTAAATGGTTAATAAGTTACTAGTTAATATATTATTAATCACTTATAAATCATTGAAATGTCAACATTGTACTATTATCTCACAGCATTAAAAATACTCCATGTGTGTCAGAGAAGACATCTGTCTACACCCTTACCAGTCAGCCTTTACATTGCAGTACACACTACAAAGTATTCAAAACCTGTTGTGGAAATGCATGAATAAATCATTTACAAAGCTTTCTGCATCCCCTAATCTAAAGTGTAAACTACTCATCAGTTGTAAATGTTTTACTCATCATTCGTAGATCTTTCACCCCAGTGTGTATACTCACACAACCTGTAACCAGCAGATTTGTAAAACATTTACAACTGATTCATTTACTGAATTACATTTAAAGGGGTCATATGCTGCTATTTCAAGTTTTTCTTTCTCTTTGGAGTGTTACAAGCTGTTCGTGAATAGATAAGATCCCTAAAGTTGCAAAGACTAAAGTCTCAAACCCAAAGAGATATTCTTTATAAAAGTTAAGACTGGTCCACGCCCTCCTAAAACGCCTCGTTTAAACACGCCCCCACATGTCTATGTCACGATGTGGGAAGATTTGCATAACAACGCAAAGAAAGAAGGCATAACTTTATTGTTGCTGCCACCGCCGCCGCCATGTTGTGAAGATGCTGTGTGTTTCGTTTGCGAAAGCGAAACTACTTTGTTTGGTTACTTACTTCCAAAAGAGGACACGACTAGAAATCAGTGGTTAAGTTGTTTTTACAACACTGTTCCAGAACAGTTCAACCCAAATATTCAGATGTGTGCAGCACATTTTATGGAGGACTGTTTCCTGATCCTGGGAGAGTAGACAACAATGCCGGCTGTTCTGACTCACAGTCTGTGAGTACGTTTTCATATTTAAAGAATTTGCCACTGATGATTCAAATGCAAGTTTTGAGCAGTGTAGAGTAGCGCTTGTTGTTTGTCATTTCTCCGATCACAAATGCAGACATGTTTATGTTTATGTTTATATATGTTTACGCGGCGCAATGCAACGCAAAGCGTAAAAAAACAGTATAAGGCATTATAATCAGTAATTATGTCCTCACTGGATGCAACAAATGCCTCGTTTATAATGGGGTTTAATGTTTTTGTCTCGTCGCTCCGGCCGGACATAAACACATTTCATTACACCAAATACACAAAATAATGTTCTTTTTTAGCAACATCATATGACCCCTTTAACACAATATCATATATGCACATTTTTTTCAAAGACCTCCGGATATGATCTCCTTGTCAACTATATATTTTAATTTATAAAGTTATACTGTGAGAAAAATATAAAGCATGGTATTACAAAAACATGTTGTTTGCAAACTTAAATAATGTACTCAGTTCGATTTAACTTAATGTCTGAGTATTTTCAAATTATTATTTCAAATAATATTCATTTTGTGTATTTAGTGAAAAATATATAAAATATTGTGTAAGTATGATGACAAATGTAAGGGTCTCATTGCCAACTATATATTTTTATGTATAAAGTTAAACTGTGAGAAAAATATAAAATATGCTGTTTGCAAAATAATTGTGATATAAACTAATTATTAAAATATTTTTGTTGTTTTAAGTTGCATAGCCACATACTGTAGACAGCATTTACAAAATTTTAAATTGCCATGTTAAATACCATACTAAAAAATCTTCACAAAATGCTGTTTTACAACCCTAAATAAATATGGTTTTCATGCATCTTTGTGCAGATTTTTTTTTATTTATTATTTCTTACTGTTAAAACTAGAGCTGTCAAAAGTATAAAATAATTGCACTATTTCATAAAAACAGTTTTGTTAAATTATTTTATATTTAATAAATAATTTACACATTAATGTGGTCAGCGCTAAAAAATACGTAAAAAAAAAATTGTTGATACATTGTTTCCCACAATTGTGATTACTGTGCACTAATGCTGCACATAAAATATTTATTTATTTATTTATTTATTTGTGGTATATAGCCTTTATGTTATTGCATACAAAATGTCTAAATGGAAATAAATGTCTATAGTGAGAAATAGCTTTTTGAATGTAAAAAAAAAAAAAAAAAATGCATAGTGCTTCTATGGACAACTCTAGTTTCTCTCATCAGTCAGTGGGAATCAGAAAATGAAAAACTCTCTTGTAAAATCTCTGTTGCTCCGAGTCTTTCACATATGCATGGTTTCAAACCAATTTTAGTTTGTGCATCGCTTGGTGACGTGCAAAACTTGATGCTTTGGATTCTATTGGAACTATTGTATTTGAAAAAATGTGATAGCTACCTCGGTAAGTAAATATGGTTGTCGATCCAAAATATTGACAGTGTAAATGTAGCTAAAGAGATGAGTCAGGAATGAGCCATACAAGAAGAGTCATACAAAACATAAAAAGAGTGAAGACGGAGATGGGGGCAAGCTAGAGGGTGAAAGATTTGAAAAGGGAAATGAAGAGAGAGAAAGAGAGAATCATCGTGACTGATGAGATAATTACTTGAGACCATTTTCCCCTGCTGCTCTGCATTATACAATAGCGTGTGGGTGCAGCTAATCAGATCCCATCAGCTGATGTTTTTTGGTGTCGTCTCACCTAGTTTTGCTCTTTATTTGGGGAAATCCTAAAGTAAACTATTAGATCTTTACATTTCTCGAAGGAGTCACAGGGTGTTGCTATGCAGTTGGTAAGATTTTATGAATGTTTTTTAGTGATTTAAAATCGACTAAAATTATAAATATTTTTTTATATTTTAAAAAAATATATAAAGCAGAAATATAGCCTATATACAGTACATGTTGCCAGAACCCAGCACAGTCCAGACAACATTCCATAACACCTCATTCGGCTGCCACACGCCATTTACAGCACTGAATTTCTTTATGTTTTCTTTCAGCCCAAGTCGGTAACTGAAATACATGAATGCATTCTGGCCTGGGAGTAAGAAAATAAAGCCCCACTAGGTCAGCCATTTAGTTTGCTGAGTCCATTCACACAACACTGATAGATGCTAAAACTGTGAAACCCCACAGCAGTTCTTCACTGTTTGTCAATACCTCGCACTCTGTCTGGAACCTCGTACACTACTAGTCAAAAAGCTTCAAATGAGCTACTGAAGGCTTTCAGAGTGCTAAATATAAAGCTAGGGGTGACTTATCAGAGGACTAACAGAATAAAAGCATATAAAAGGAAAAAAAAAACATTGAGAGAAGACAGGGAAGAAGAGATGAGCAGAGCTAATGAAGAAGGAATCTTCCTTTGGCTGAGTGCTAGCCCTGCTGCTTCCAGTAAAAATCGGTCGCCTTCACAATCAATAGCACCATAATTCCACTGCAGTAATCGCCGTTTGTGTTGAGAAACGGTAGTAAATCATTAGCCGGTGAGACCAGCCTATAGGCTTGCGGGAGCTGGAGAAGAGATGGTGGCAATCGCTAATAAGGTCAGCGGTGGCAGCTTAACACTTCCCATACACTGAACTGCCACTGAGTCTTTCTCACTTTGAGTAGAAAAAAATTGACGGGCCACATGAGTGGGAGCAGAGGATGGAGCCTGATACATTAGTGCTGCTATTATCAATGTGAGATTTTCACAAACAAAACTGAGAGAATTTCTGTGCTTCTACAGTTGTGATACTAATAGGTACTTTTATTGGAGGAATTTCAAATGAAACATGTACGGTCCGTAACACTTTATTTTCTCGCTATTAACTAGTAGTTGCTTATTAGCATGCATATTACTAGCATATTGGCTGTTTATTAGTACATATTAGACACATATTAATGCCTTATTCTGCATGACCATATTCTAGATCCCTTAACCCGACCCAATACCTAAACATAACTTCTACCTTACACACTCTTAATAAGCAGCGTTTTTGTTTACATAATATATGTAGGCCTATGTGTACTTTGTATATTTATTATGTATATATAAATACACAGTATATATATAATGTATATATACAGTGCGCTACTGTGAGGAGCACGGAGACAAAAGAGCGAGGAGACGAGGAGTGGAATTCATACATATAGATTAACATCCAGGGAACAAGGAAAACACAAATAGCAAGGGTAGACATATACAATTCCGGACGAAGGAGAACAGAACGGGCTAGAACTAAATAGGGCAGATAACGAGAGGCAGACAGGTGAGGAGGTAAACATAACTTCTACCTTACACACTCTTAATAAGCAGCAAATTAGGAGTTTAATAATAAGGGAATATTTAACAGTGAATATGTGTTCCCTAATCTAAAGTGTTACCACATGTACTTAGCTGCATGGGTTTAATGCTATAAAATATAATAAATATTGAAACAATTATATTTAAATAAAAATATAACATTTAATGTATTTACAGTACCGTTCATATGTTTGTATGATTTTATGGAACAAGTGTGCATTAAATTGATCAAAAATTACATCTAAAAAAATTATATTTCAAATAAATGCTGTTCTTTTGAACTTTCTATTCAACAAAGATATAAACAAATCAATATATAAAGGTTCCAAAAGGAGGTTTTTGCAGCGATGCAGATCCATTTAGGCTCCCCAAAGAACCTTTAAGTGAACGCTTCTTAGAAGAACCTTTTATATAGTGTAAAATAGTCTAAAGAACCTTTTTTTTCCCCACTATAAAGCACCTTGTGAGTAATGGAAAGATTATGTTGATGTTAGACAGTTTTCATGGAACCATTGATGCCAATAAAGTTTTTTGGTACTAAAAAAACTAAAGTACTTCATATTTTAATAGTAATACTTTAGATTATGGAACACTATTGGAACACTATTCACTATTAACTAGTTGCTATATATAGGG
>NW_015549579.1:277341-281136 GCF_001515605.1 Sinocyclocheilus anshuiensis
TGTATGAAGCAGAGTAGGTGAGCGGAGTGGAGCGGCAACAATTTCCCCTCCGTGCTCCAAGCATTCAATAATCACTCCGCTCTGAGTTCACCATTTCCCGCTCCCGCTCCACTCCTTGCTCCACTGATCAGAAACACCGCTCCACGGCTAAATTATTTCACTATGCTTGAAAAATCAAAGTTCTCTTCAGAAATTATGTTAAATGAAAAATAAATGCATAATACTAGAAGAATAGTTTTAACATAGGCGGACTGTACGTTATGTGTGATCTTGTGTGTTCTGTCCTTGTGCAGCAATGTAGCAGCACATTAGTTTCGAGCGGAGATTAACAAACTGTACAATTTACAACATGCTTTAACCTCCCACACATGTCCATCGCCATTTTAACCTTCATATGTGATCCACATATCTGTCAAGCTAACTAATTATGTTTAATGCGTGAGTTGGCATAATTTGTGCTCGTGACGGTGTGTGTGTGTGTGTATGTGTGTGTGTCACGTTGCTACTGTGAGGGACCGCGGAGCGAAGGAACGAGGAGACGAGAAGTACATCAACGAGGAGATTTTAATTAGAACCAGGTATACACGTAGCAGATGAGGTAGACATAAACAGACATTCACAATTCCGGACGAAGGAGAACAGAACGGGCTAGAACTAAATAGGGCAGATAGCGAGGGGCAGACAGGTGAGGAGGATAACTAATAAAAAGGAACAGCTGGGACCAGAGTATGTGAGCGGAGTGGACCGGCAACAATTTCCCCTCCGTGCTCCAAGCATTCAATAATCACTCCGCTCTGAGTTCACCATTTCCCGCTCCCGCTCCACTCCTTGCTCCACTGATCAGAAACACCGCTCCACGGCTAAATTATTTCACTATGCTTGAAAAATCAAAGTTCTCTTCAGAAATTATATTAAACGAAAAATAAATGCATAATACTAGAAGAATAGTTTTAACATGGTTTATTGGAACACTACAATTAGCCCAAGTCCATATTAAATGACTGCTTAACTCGCTTAGCTTACTTGTCTGTGCAACGTCTCTACTATGGTGAAGCTGAGGGTAGTTACTTCAGAAACAGAAAGAATATGCTGTAACTTTTCAGTTTTTAAGCTGATAAATCACAGGACAGCGTTGACCAAATTTTCTTAATTCCTGAATGTATGCAGGCGGACTGTACGTTATGTGTGATCTTGTGTGTTCTGTCCTTGTGCAGCAATGTAGCAGCACATTAGTTTCGAGCGGAGATTAACAAACTGTACAATTTACAACATGCTTTAACCTCCCGCACTCGTCCATCGCCATTTTAACCTTCATATGTGATCCACATATCTGTCAAGCTAACTAATGTTTAATGCGTGAGTTGGCATAATTTGTGCTCGTGACGGAGCGGTAGCAGAGCGTTCTCAGAGCGAGTGAAAACCTCAACGCTCCGACTTTCAAAAAATCCGCTCCTAGCTCCAGGCAAAATCATGCCGCTCCGCTCCCACTCTACTCTGCTCGCATACTCTGCCTGGAACTAATAGAACTAAATGGGGACAGGAACTGGAAGGACCAAATAATGACAAAAACATAACCTGGAACACGTGGGGGGAAGAAAACACACACAGACACGGAACAGAGTCTGACAATACTTCAATTTAATTTGCTATTCGATTAAATTTAAATTTACATTATATCGTATACATGGGTTTAATTTTGTTGTTAAGGACAGAAAGGCCTGATGTTTTGATTAAATTATTTCAAATTTTTCAATCTAAAGTAAAATATTATTTAAAGAAAACTCAAAGCATTGCTAACTAAATTAAACATTACTGCATATTTTTAACAGCATGCTTAAAAATTGAAACCATTAAGAGCATCAGGTTTTGTTTGTGTTCATATTTTGTGTCCAGTTTCCTTTTTTGTTCTGGATACTTTTGCTGCTATTATTTTGCACCTATATCTGTTACTATCAATATCACTGTCTTTTGCGTTAAATGCTTGATAAATACCTGCTGTACAGTAATGCCCTCCAGAACACCATGTGCTCCAGGCTTACAATTCTGCCATTTTCTAGCCCTCAGTAGATTATAGAGGTGGTAAAATGTCCATTTACACAACCCTTCAGGGCATGCTGGGGGTAAGAGGCACACAGTCTATTACACGCTAATGACATCAGAGGAAATCTGATTTCTACAAAAATCTGTGAGAGATAGGGAGAGTGAGTATAACACTGCAGTAATGGCTTTATGATTGAGCCAGCTCACAAGTATCATCTTCACACGCATTAAAATACCTCACACACACACACACACACTGTCACACAGAAGCGTATTTTAATAGTCTTGACTTCCTGTGACACATTAACAGTGAATAAGACTGAAGAAAACTTGAAGTGCTTCAATAACAATAAAGAATATCATTACAAAACTCTATGTAGAGGAGGTAGAAGTTTTAAAGTGAATTTATATTATAGGCCCATGCAGTATAGTTTTCCAATATTATTATTTTTAGCTGTAGTAGTTCTATTTAATATGAATATTTATTATATCATTTTATAATATTTTATCACAATTAAATGACAACTGTACTGTCACTTCACACTGAACAGGAGTAGGAAATGGCTGTGAATACAGTAACAATACTATGCTGTAGAATCATATATCTCCTGTATATTTACAGATGGACTGTTATCTTCTGTTTATTTACAGATGTCCACAGAACTCTGCTGGTGCTAAGGTTTCAAGTGTGAACAGCAGCATGAATAAGTAATGTGGTTTCAGTAACATTTCAAATCAACAAAATATGACAACAATTTTACAATAAATTTAGCTTTTAAACCTTTTTATTTTTAACTGGCTCAGTTAATGTACATGTGTGTAGGGTGTAAGTGTACATCTCTTTTAAAAAAGGCGAATAGCTCTTGTAATTGAAACTTCCATTCCTACTGCTTCTATATCCTTGTTTTGTCTCTAAATCGACTCAATGTTGAGCCTGACAGTTTGGCTTTAGCATGTTGCTAAGCTTACATGACATGCATAAAAACGCACAGCACACATAAATATAGAGTAAAATAGTATTTAAGAACATGTAATTTTGTAAATAATTCCAACCAACTTCAGTTTGTTGAAATGCATTTTGAGTTTGCATTCTCCATGAAAGACAGATTCGATTCTTCCTTGGCTAATGGTACACAGTCATGAAACTTTTGAAACCTTTCTGCTGCCAAATTTACCTTAACATAATGACTCCATTGATGGTTCACTTTGTTTAGTGTAGGTTGTAAGTTATGATTATAGACTTAAGAGCCAGTCATATTGCTTAGTCAGTTTCTCCATATAGGGCTGTGCAACCAATTGTTGCCTGTAACGCTGCCTATGAAAAAAAATGAAAAGTAAATAAAGCCCAAGTTTTCAATTAAGGGAACACTAAATATCACAATGGTGACTTCTAATGAAACTCCCACACAAATGAACTCACTATTTATTTTAGTGAACTTAATATTATGTACAACCAAACAAACAAACAAAAGCAAACATAAGAATGCAAACGCAAAAACATAAAGCAAATGCAATTGCTAAAGCAACCATGAATTTTAGCTTGCTTCTACAAATTTTTTAGTTCTTTTATCGCGACTCATGTTTCACAGGAGTGGAATGCTGTACCATGTGAGTTACCAAGACGTTTACTATCAGTTGCCAAATTTTTCTAGAAAAATAAGCAGTCTGCAAACTGTCAGGGAGTATCTGTCATCTGTCACCAGCTCTGGACTCCATACCCCAGAATCCTCCTCGGCTCACACCAGTTCACATTCA
>NW_015549579.1:282133-286172 GCF_001515605.1 Sinocyclocheilus anshuiensis
CCTGATCCCCAGTTAAGCCCAGGAAGGGCTCCTGATCCCCAGTTAAGCCCAGGAAGGGCTCCAGCCCCAGAGCTCGCTCCAGTGTCGGCTCCAGCCCCAGTGCTCGCTCCAGCATGTCAGGCGGCGATAATGTACATGGCGCTGCCCCTGGGGTTCTCGGCACCCATCCTCACCCCAGAAACCACGCTAACACGCTGCTCTGAGCCTCCTTCACCTCCGCTGGTCCCGTTCAGCTCCATTTCGTCACCTTCGCCTTCGCTGGTCCTGTCCAGCCCTCAAGTGCCCGCTCCTCCAGAGGAACTGCCTGCTCCGCCATGGCTCCCGGAGCTCCCTGATCCACTCTGGAGGCTCTCCTTATCTCCACCCTGTTCCAGTCCTGCACCAGCCTCCAGAGCGCCCGTCCCCCCTCCCCGGTGGTATGTTACGGTGCGGGACGCGCCTTCCGGGAGGGGGAGGTAATATCAGGGAGTATCTGTCCAAGGACCCAGAGTTAAGAACCGTCAAACTCTCTTGTTCTCACGATTTACCTGCCAGCTGTCTTCGTTGCCAGCCTCAGTCAATAAACCACCTTGCTTGCACTCTTCCCTCCTGTCTCTGCCTTGTGTATCGTGACACAAACACTGATCATGTTTATTCCTTGAACCATTATAGTCTCATTCAAGAAATCCTCGCTATAAACCGGCACATTATTCAAGGACCATCTCATCACGGCATAAATGCACTGTTTTTAAAATGGTGATTTTATTGCACTCGCTAATTTTACATAAGAAATACAAATAAATTAGAAATGTGAACTCCAGCCGCTTTCCTTGGCTATCTAAATAATTATTTTCCCTGGCTATCAAAATATTATATTATCTATTAATATATTATGCATGCATTGATGACTACGAATTTTATTATTTAAGAAATTTCTCACAGTTGTAATAAAAGCAGCTTGTAATGAATCAAATTGCTTCAGAAATCAAAATAGACTGATAAAAAAAAGTTACAGTCTGTTTGTTGGTTCAGTAACATGGTCTTTAAACATGCAGCTCTGCCACAAATAACAGCACCATTTGAGTGGAAAAGGGGAGAGCACTTACTTGCATCTGCAAAACAGAGCATTGATTGATATGGCATTGACAGACAGAGAAACATCATAACACACTAAATAATGAAAAATGGGTGCCATGGGTCCTATGGGTGCCAACCACTAAAAAGCTCAAATACACAACTGTGTTTTGGAAATAAGCAGCCTGCTACTGCCCAAATCTATAAGCGCCTTCTTGAGAAAACAAGCCCAAAGTCACTTATAATAAGCAGACTTGGCATCTCTGTTTACTATTTCAGAAAAGCCATACATGTAAAGCTGTTTATGTACTGTAAACGTCAAAATGTGTTTGTTTAAAAATCATGTGCTATGGTAAAATCCTTTTAAGGTCATAACATAGTATTGTGGAAGGAACCGTTTCAAAATAATTATTTGTTAAATGTCTCTGTAATCATAATTTGTGTGAAAAAGAATAGAAGTTGTGGACGTTTTACTGCCTCTAGTGTAGGGTGACCATACGGGCCATTTTTACGGGACGCGTCCTTGCCAGGATTTCTATATTGCCTAAAATATCCAGGTTTTGGCTGTTTGCACTGTGCAGATCGATTGTTGTATGACATTCACGAGAGCTATAGAGAGCAGAGCAGACGGCTCCTTATGCATTCGAATCGCTCTCAAGATACTTTGGTGTCATTCAATGATCGTTGCGCAGCGATGCTTCAAGTCGAACGAACGAACAAACACGTGTGCGTATTTGCATCGCTTTGATCGTTCTCTGTTGATCTCACCTTCTCACGTGCCACGATTGGTTATTGATTATATACAATACCTGCATGTTATTGGTCAAACTACTTTGGATGTTTTAGGCAATATAAAAATCCTGGCCAGGACGTGTCCCGTATGAACGGTACATATGGCCACCCTACTCTAGTGGTGATTTCAGCTGGAAACTGCAGTGAATTGTACAGTATGTAGGCTATGTATGTTTTTGGAGTTTTACAAAATGTAGGTATAGGCACATATTTCCATTGAGCCTATAGGTTGAAAATTTCTGTCAAAGCTTCTGGAATTTTGGCCTTTTTTTGGTGTGCCATTCTACTCCCAACTCCTCAATCTTCTTCACAGCACACATCTGTCAGGAGGATCATGAATGGATTTCTCTATTATAGCATCCTCTAATGTCTATTTTCAGATTTTTGAGGACGCATCAATCATTGCTGACTAACAATCATTTTTAATGCTAATGACAGCAGGGTCGCTTTCTCTTTTACTGCAATTACCCGAACATGAGGAAATGTCCTCAGCGGAGGTTTCAAATTTGTCTATTTAATCCCACAACCTCTCTGAGAGAAACCTTATTTGATCTCTCTTTTCTAAGAGGTTTGGATCTTTACGTCTCTCCGCATTCCGTGGTAACGGGCTAATTTCCGTATTTAAATATTCATGTATGCAGACGAGGCAGTGTGAGTGCGTTTACACCTATACAGGGTCTGTGACAGACAGACGGTTTGTTTTACAATGAGCTTCCCCCCCGGAGGGAGAGACAGGCTAAAGGGTGGATTTCGTTCTGAAATAGCAACATTAAGGAGGCATTCTGGGGCCGCAGATGAGAAGAGAGTTTGATTGAAGGTTTGTCGTGGTGGGTGGGTGCGGGTGATGGTGGAGGTGGGGGGTTGCAGGCAGCAGAAGCCGAGAGAACCGAATGATGAGTACAATACCACCAGCAGGATTTATCATGGATTATGATGAAGAGTTGGAAAACTGCACGGGCATGGAAAGAGGTTTCTGTCTCTCTCTCTCCTCCTATCTCTCTCTCCTTCTGCCTTTCCTCGTTTTTCCCCTTGTCGCTCTTCGCTGGGTCAGCAGAAGCATTTGGAAATGAAATGGGTTTCTTTATGGCAAGTTTACAAGGAGTCTCTCCCTGTTCTGGAAGCATTTTTGGAGAACACTTAAGAGTTAATTAAGGTCCAATAATTTGCAAATGGACTGTGGATCCAGATGCGGACATTTTGCACCCCAAGCTTTCTGCCAGCGTACTGAGAGAGAGCACATTTTATTCAGTAGTGGGGTTTTGCAAATGTGATTGTGCAAAGAGATTGTCCCCACTCCGTGTTGTCAATAGGAGGCAATGAGAACTACAGCATTAGACTAAATGTGATTATAGCCACATTACAATGGTGCCTGTCAGTCTTGCATTCCAGAGTGTATGACCAATCCAGGGCTGTCTTATAAGTCGCTGTATAGCGACTTTTATCCTGTGCCACTAATACGCCACTCTTGGATGTTCTCAATTCACATCGGAAGAATCTGCCAAAGCCTTGGCAATCTCTAGATATTATCATGTGTTTGTCTTATGGGTCACGAAATTGGCATCTACCACAATAGGGCTGTCAAGATGGCTGAAAAACTACATTCGAATTTTGTACTTAAATATTATCAAAATTCGAATTATATTCGAATTTAAATGGCATAGTTTCAGTTAGGGTGAATAAAAGCTTTTGGCTTCTCTCCTGAGGCCACAAGAGGGAAGAGGGTGCCGAGCAAAATATTGCTAATGCACATTTATTAAAAGCATAAGATAACATGACTATCTGTGATCTGTGAAACATAATGTTTAAAATAATGTTTATAAACCGATTATAATTAATTAAGTTGCTTAAACAACTATAAACAAAATGGCATCATGTATGTATGCATAGTTTAATACAAAGGGCCGAAAGCCAATCACACAGAGTACATTTTTCATAAAAAAAAATGAGTTGAAGTGGGATGCGGGAAAAACCCGCCATAAAGTCTCGAGGTATGTTTTTTTTTTTTTTTTTCAAAGTTAAACTTGCATTATTTTTACATGGCTTTCTAAACATGCGGCTCTTTTGTGCGAGACACGAGTGCAATGGTGATAGATGTCCTTCTAGAAAATGCGCGAAATATGCGTTCTGTGTAAACAGCTTGGTTTCAGTTTTGATGTAAACAAGATCTTCTCCGCATTGATGTTCTCTTTTCCCG
>NW_015549579.1:287354-303541 GCF_001515605.1 Sinocyclocheilus anshuiensis
GATGGCTGAAAAACTACATTCGAATTTTGTACTTAAATATTATCAAAATTCGAATTATATTCGAATTTAAATGGCATAGTTTCAGTTAGGGTGAATAAAAGCTTTTGGCTTCTCTCCTGAGGCCACAAGAGGGTGCTTCGAGGCGAGCAAAATATTGCTAATGCACATTTATTAAAAGCATAAGATAACATGACTATCTGTGAAAAAAAGTGCATAATGTTTAAAATAATGTTTATAAACCGATTATAATTAATTAAGTTGCTTAAACAACTATAAACAAAATGGCATCATGTATGTATGCATAGTTTAATACAAAGGGCCGAAAGCCAATCACACAGAGTACATTTTTCATAAAAAAAAATGAGTTGAAGTGGGATGGGGGAAAAACCCGCCATAAAGTCTCGAGGTATGTTTTTTTTTTTTTTTTTCAAAGTTAAACTTGCATTATTTTTACATGGCTTTCTAAACATGCGGCTCTTTTGTGCGAGACGCGAGTGCAATGGTGATAGATGTCCGTCTAGAAAATGCGTGAAATATGCGTTCTGTGTGAACGGCTTGAACAAACACATTATAATGCAACAACACTTACATTGTCATCGCATCTTGTGCGCCACTGATAAGGCTGCCTCCTTAACGAACACCTAAAATTCGAATGCAACGTTTTTGCATTCGAATGTGGATTTTTATTTTAAATTAGACGAATATTCGAAATTCGAATTTTTTTTGACAGCCCTATATCACAATATGCCTAATTATATTTACACTATGCACTATTAAATAGGTTCTGACATCCTCGTGACCCTACATACAGTAGGACAAGCAGTATGGAAAATGGATGTAGTTGTATAAAGGCACTAATATACTTCAATGAAATTGAAAACGAACTGGTGTGGCAACATTTCGGACTAAATCAGGCCAATACAAAGTTTGTTTCGTGAGTTCGAAACAGCTTGCCAAAGCTAACTTTCCAGAACTTTCCAGAACGTCAAACCACCATTGGTCCATGGCGATATAGCTACATGTGCTCTGGGGCTCTGTAAAAACATAAACACACTGAAGATCTGCATTGTAGTAAAAATTTAAGTTGTAATTATTTTATTTTTATTTTTTGCCTTTATTGCGAGAGGACAGTATGGTCAGATAGGAAGCAAAGTGGTGGAGTAAGGGGGATAAGATCAGGAAAGGTCCTCAAGTCAGGAATTAAACTCAGGTCACCCAAAGTGCAACATGTCAGATTACTGCCCACAAGGCTATCAGCTCCAACAAAAATAATTTTAATTCAAAGTGACACTGAAACTGTTTTTCATGTTTAATGATGTAAAGCAGCTTGCTTAAAACCAGTCTGTTATAAACTGATGTATAAATAAACATGATATGACTTGACTGCAGTGCTGAGTTGTAGAGCAAATGCAAACATATCCACATCACTATGATCAGATGCTTTCTTAACTGCTGTTTTATCACTGCTGTCATTTTTGTCGTGTGATTTTATTATTGAGAAAAAAGCATGCAGCACATTTTTGCATTTGCAGGCATCAGGATATTTGTTTAAACTTCGGTTACACTTTATTTTAAGGTGTCCTTGTTACAGTCTAATTATACATTTAAATACTGAGTAATAATAATTAACTACATGTACTTACTATATGGTTAGGGTTAGGATTAGGGTTTGGTTTAGGGTTACTTGCATGTAATTTTGCATAATTCATTGTTATTATAATAATAAGTACATGTAACGTGTAACAAGGACACCTTAAAATAAAGTGTTACCTAAACTTCTTTTTACCCCTAAGAGAATAATGAAAAAGAACATTGTTGTGAGTATATCAGTGTCCTTAGTATGTTTATTCTTACCACTGCAGAACAATTTAAAACAACATAATACTGTAAGCAAAGGTGCAGATACGATTAATAACACTAAAACACAACAGCACCAGAAAACGACCATGTCTCTTCAGAAGACTTGGATTAAACTGCTTGAGTCATTGAAGTGTGACTTTTAATAGATAGACAAAAATAATGGCAGAATATCAAAAAATTGTGTTCCTGAAGATAAAAAGAAGTCTTTAGAACGACATGTGAGTGAGTAAATGATGACAGCATTTTCATTTTTATGTAAACTATCCCTTTATGATTAAAAAACAACTTCATTGTGCCCAAATTCTTGACTGGCAATGTAAACCTTTATACTGCATATATTTAGTACTGTGTATATACATTGTAGGTATTTAAATACAAATGCCTGCTTAAACAAGCAGTGGGCTGTAATGGGATAGAGCTCAAATAACTGCTGTAATAGACGTAACACCCGTGATATCACTGGCTGACTATAAACCATTTATTTCCAGTTTAATTGCCATTGTAATGCAAATATGTGCCCTATGCCTGTGGTGGATCCAGTAAAACCCCTCTGTCTGTTCGTGTTTGAGTCTGGCTAATGTGTCCTCTCAGAGGCAGCAGCCTAACAGCATATTAACGAGCAGAGCCCAGTTTAACTGGGCCGGGATGAGCTGTGCATGTGGGAGAGAAGAGACTCTAAGGCTGCTTTATAGCAATTAGATGTTACGCTGCTTTTTTCCTTCTCTTGCCATCCTCTTTTTTGCCCTCTCCTGTCTCCATCCCCCCATTTATCTCCCTTTCCTTGCCTCATCCAATGTACTTACGCCACAACCAATGTGCTTATGCCACCAACACACGGATCAATCCAGCCTATTGAATGAAGCCTGTTTCCGTGCTGTCCTCTCTAAACGCTATTTCATATGAATGTTTAAGCTTATTTGTTGGTTGGCAGTGTTTTTTTTCTATATCATAGATTTTTAATGAATTTTAGACACTATGAGAATATAAATCTGGACAATGTGCTGACACTAACACTTTATGCAATATTCCCTTCTGTGGTTTTATGAGATAAATCGTTTACCATTTCTATTTTTGTGACAATGTCATCATGTCTTATACACTACACTGTAAATACTGCGTCTGTGAAGCTTCTTTCTTTTAACATAATCAATGACATGGGCCTTATTCCCAAAAATAGCATTTCTTTGTCAGCTAAAAATGGCCCGAAATAAAACCTGAAGAGGAAGCAAAGCCTGGAAGAGAGACCTGCCTTTGCAGTGCACAAAGAGCTCTGCTATTGATAGTCATTTGCAATTGCAACTGTCACTAGCTCTGTTACAATACCTAGCAAGCATTTAAAGGCATCATATGGCTTCTAATACAAAGCTTGTTTAAAATCAGGTAACTGAATTAAGCTGCCACCATAAGATACCTTGCTAATGTAAAATTGCAATGCATTTATGTCCTTTGTGGAGAACGCAATTGTTGAATGCATTTAATCAAGCATTTAAACAAGATGGTATGGGTGATACTGTACACCAACAATCAGTTCAATACCAATTTAAAAATTCAGTGTAATATAAAACAGCCTATTTTTGCCAATATTTCTATAATCTTATTAGGGCATCATAGTTTAAAGATTCAGCATGAAACCATAGTTCCAACGAACGTTTGCAAACAGCATGGCAAATTTGTGTCACTGGAACATCAGCTTTCGACCTGTGGTTATGCATATTTCTTTTTAGTACGTCATGTGGACTTAAATAGATCGTGATCTAAATAAGCAAGCTATCATGCAGTACAATCTATTTCTTTTATTCCATATATACTGTATACAAATTTCATTATACGTCTTTTAGTGTCAAGAGAATGAAAGCGCTATATTTTTGAACAGTGTACATATGTGAATCAGTGTTTGTAAATAAAGAACAAAAATAGGGAAGTATTGCTTAGATGCCATGTTTCTGTTTTACAGCAATAATCTGACATTGAATATATTTTGAACAGATTAATTAGCAGAATTCATTACTCCACCACCTGTGTGTTTTCATTACTGATAGTTATATACTATATTTTGAAACAACATTGTTCAAAAGAGGGATGTACAACAAAGTTATAGTTTCAGTAAACTATTTTCTATCATACCATGGTAGTTCATCAGTGAGTTACATCGTTATTCAAATATTCCAAATGAAAAATGGAAGAATTGAAGTTAGCGCATATGTTTTCTGAGTGTTTGACTTTAAATATCAAATTTACTAATAATTAATTCCATAATAAATTTCAGTCACAAAGGAATTTGATAATCCTTAGGAAAAATCCTGATATTAAAATGCAAATGGACCACAGTTGATCAAGAATAGTATTAATCAACCCAGAGCCCAGAAACAAAAAACAAAAACATGCCTGTGGCGACATTTCTGCAAAATGGTATTATGTTGCTTCATGATTTGCGATACTTTTGTTACAGTGTAATTATACATTTAAGTACTGAGTAATATTAATTAACTACATGCACTTACCATATGGTTAGGGTTACTTGCATGTAATTATGCATAATTTATTGTTATTATAATAGTAAATACATGTAACGTGTAAAAAGGACATCTTAAAGTGTTACCGAAATGTCCAGTATGTTGTACTAAATGTGCATTCAGTTTTATCTTAAACAGAAGAACACGAATGTGGCAATCTGTTATTTCATTGGTTGTCATACTATTAAAGCAGTTTGGAAAATGGTATTGAGTTGCTTCATGATTTGCGATACTTTCAAAGGGAAATGTCCAGTGAGCTGTACTAAATGCGGGGACGGCAGGCCTCCAGAGCGCCCACCCACAATAGTTCTTAATTTGTTCCCAGCTGTGTTTAGTTAATTCCTTGATTAGTCTCATAATTTAAACCCTGTGTCTTTCCATGTCCAACGTCCGGAATTGTTCATCTCACCCCAGTGCTATATGTGCTTTCCAGGTGTTCTGTTCATTAAAGTTCTGTTATTTTTGGAATCGCCTACGTCTCCGCATCTCCTCACTCCAGCACAGTAGGCATGCGTGACAGAATTCCGGACCAAAACAGTAAGTGGTGCCCCTTCTCCCATGTTTTTGTTTGTTTTTTATAAGTCTTTAGTTTTCCTGTTCGTTTCTCCCCGCATACATGGAGGAACAAGCTTTGTGACCGGTTCACCTATGCGAGGGCATTCGTGCCGCTCGCCCTCGCCAGCTCCCTGGATGGGGAGACCCTTGTGACGCTGTTCCGGCTCGGGATCACTTTCCATCAGTCAACGGAACTTCCAGAAACCATTGACCTCGATTGGAAAGAGGCAGTAATCCGGTGTCTGGAGAGTCTCCGATCCCGATCCGGAACCCCGGTGCCGGCCGCAGCTCACTCAAGCCTGCCGGCCGTTCGTCATTCAAGTTGGCCGGCCATTCATCACTCAAGTCTGCCGGCCGTTCCTCACTCAAGCCCGCCGGCCGCGGCTCTCTCCAGCCCGCCGGCCGTTCCGAAGTCAAGCCCGCCGGCTGCGGCATTCTCAAGCCCGCCGGCCGCTGCAATGTCAAGCCCACCGGCTGCCCTATTCACCCGTAACCTAAAGGGGAGGAAAAGGCAGTCGGCTCCAGCCCCAGATCTCACTCCAGTGTCGACTCCAGCCCCAGAGCTCGCTCCAGTGTCGGCTCCAGCCCCAGAGCTCGCTCCAGAGAGTGTTCGAGGCCCCGAGTTTAGCCCAGAGAAGGCTCCAGTCCCCGAGTTTAGCCTAGAGAAGGCTCCATTCCCCGAGTTCCCACGTCCAGCCCAAGGAGGGCTCCAGTCCCTAAGTCAAGCCCTGGGAGGGCCACAGTTCCCGAGTTAGGCCTACGGGGGCCATCTAAAGACGATATTCTCCCCAAGGATTTTTTTTTGGGGGAGGGGGGGTTGTAGGGGTCCGTCCGTGGAGGCCGGGGCGAGTGCTGAGGCCAGGCTCCCCGAGCTCCCTGCTACGCCATGGCCTCCTGAACTGTCTGCTCTGCCATGGCCTCCTAAACTCCCTACTCCGCCATGACCTCCTGAACTGCCTGCTCCGACATGGCTTCCTAGTCAGCCTACTCCGCCATGGCCTCCTGAAATGTCTAATCCGCCATGGCCCCCAGAACTGTCTGATCCGCCATGGCCTCCTGAGTTCCCTACTCTGCCATGGCGCCCCGAGCTGCCTGATCCACCATGGTGCTCCGAACGGGTAACATCTAACGGGAGGTGGGGTGAGCGCTCTGGAGGTCCCTCAGGACAGACACGGGATGGCAGGCCTCCAGAGCGCCCACCCCCCCTCCCCGTTGGATGTTGTGTGGCGCGAGGACGCGCCTTCCGGGAGGGGGGAGTAATGTCAGACTCTGTTCCATGTCTTGTGTTGTGTTTTCCTCGCCCCCACGTGTTCCTATGTTTCCTTATGCCCTTATTTGGCCCTTCCTGTTCCCATTATGTTCCCCGATTAGTTCTTAATTTGTTCCTAGCTGTGTTTAGTTGATTCCTTGATTAGTCCCATAATTTAAGCCCTGTGTGTTTCCATGTCCAGCGTCCGGAATTGTTCGTCTCACCCCAGTGCTACGTGTGCTTTCCTGGTGTTCTGTTCAATAAAGTTCTGTGATTATTGGATTCTCCTACGTCTCCACGTCTCCTCGCTCCAGCACAGTAGGCACGCATGATAATAATTCAATTGAAATCTTAAGTTTCATTTCTGTCTTAAATTTGACATAATGCGCATTTTAAGTAATGCAAAAGTTACAACCTGCAGTGATAGGTTCTGTACACTTTTTCAAATACTTAGAGTTGAATCACTGATGAAGAAAATCAAAAACTCATACAATTAATTGTAATTTTACAGTGTATGTTGATGAAATATAAAAAAGTCCTACGTCTCCGCGTCTCCTCGCTCCAGCACAGTAGGCACGCGTGACAGCTGTATTGTATTTGAGAATAACATACCACCAACTATATTAAAGCAATACCCTAAAATAAACCAATAATATTACAAAAAGGGAAAGTGAAGCAACCATGCAATTTAAAAAAAAAAAAGTGAAGCTTTTGTTGAAGCAACCAAGCCATTTTTGTTTGATTCTACAGCTTTTTGAGCGGTTTCATCAAGTGTCTTGATTTGTGTTTCATGGGACTGATCCCCAAGCAAAAAGTGTTTTGTACAACATATTTTACAAGGAACCGTGTGAAAATAATTACTTATTCATTGATAATATGCCCCTGTAATCAAGGAATAAAGGTTGTTGGTATTGTATTTCCACTGGTCTTTATTTCAGATGGAAATTGCAATGAACTGTATGTATATGGAGTTTTGCAAATATATCAGTAGAGGCACATTTCCAATGAGCCTATGTTGGTTTTATTTTATTTATTTATTTTTTCTGACTATGAGTAACGGAGACAACTTTATATGTCATATCAAGTCAAAAACATAATGTCTATACTGTAATTCATAATCAAAATGCCATAATGCATAATCAAAACCATAATACATCCATAACAATCTCATAACTAATAACAGAAAAGTAATATTGTCAAATGTATACTGAACAAATGTAAAAATACAAATACACATTTAAACTTAAATGACTCCAAGATTATATTGAGTTTGAGTATGATGAAATTATGTTGTTTTTACATAATTTGCTTATTTCACTGCAATCTTATGTCTTTATTTTATTCTTTTTTTGTCTGTTTGAATATTTGCTGGAATAAGAATCTGTCTCGCTCTGTTAGACCAAATCTAGCTGGAGCAGTCTGGATTTGTCAGAAATCTCTTATTGTACTTTGCCAGCATTCTTTTGTCATCTAGTGGTCATTGTGTATTAAACTATTTTGATAGTACATCGCAAGAGATTCAGATGTTATGACCGTAGCCTCTCATAGTATTTTCTGTTGTTTTCTGTGATGGATGATGTATCCTGGCAGAGTCAATTTAAGTGGTTTCCATGTTGACTGTGGTGATCTGTTACCACAGAAGCTAGTTCCTCAAAAGCTATCATAGATAAACTTGCTGAACTCTCTTTTTTGGTCTCTCTCGCTCTCTCTCTCTCTCTCTCTCTCTCTCTCTCTCAACTCTCTCAACTATCTGTCTAACTCTCTGTCATTGCTTTGCCCTCTTGTGAGCATAGGGTGGAGCATGCCAAGTTGCTCTGCCAGGCTGCCATGTGCTTGGCACAGAGGAGAGCGCCAGTGAATCAGCCTTTTCTCTGAGCTGTACCCCCTGTACTGCAGTGGGAACCACACACACACACACATACACACACACACACACACAGACAGAGAGAGAGAGAGAGTTAAAGAATTCAGGACAGTTCTGTTCTCTTTCATGCTTTATTTAGCAAAATCATAATACTACATAATGCTCTGTTTGTCATATTTAGGATTGAGCCCTAAACAGCTACTGATGCGATCACAACTGTCAGGAAATAAAACATTTCAGATCAAATTATGTTTCCTTCAAATGATGAAGTTACGGAATTCATGTTATCTTGATAAAAGCAAGGCATTTCTGCATCAATAAATGGAATTCAAAGGATTAAAGGTCTGTCACTTATTTTTGATGAAGCACTGTTTTGCTCTGTTAACTCCATCAGTATGTGTAATTTATGTGCATAGTGGCCTGTTATTCAAAATAGCACATCTTCACAACCAGCAAATTAACTGTGATCTGCTACAGATTAGTGTAACTATAAAAAGCGACATTATTGTGTTATTACATTGTTATTACTTTCTAATTATGCTGTAATTATGTTAATATGATTAAGTAAAACTCTTTTAATTATTCCACAATATATAAACACACTTAAGGCAATGTTGGTCCAAATCGTACTCAATTTATAGCAATATAAAATGATAAAAGAACTGTAGAGCTAAAAATAAGCCAGCCATGGCTCGGGGTAGAGCAGCCTGCTATAATTCTGAAATTCATATTGATCTTTTTAATAGAGAGATGATGAGACCTCTATGAATTATCTGCTCATGAATGATCACTTCCTAATAAAGACACTCTTGCCAACAATATTTGATGCTTGAAATGAACATGTGTCTTTTGATAGATTTCACAGTTAAATTAGCTATATCAACATTTGTGGACCCTACAAAATACTGAGCAAATGTTATTTTAGTCAGACACTAAGTGCTCTCAGTTATTTGCCAGACTTAAGTGCTGTGAGAATAAATTATGTTTACCAAATAAGATTAACTTTAGCAGCCGGTGAAATATTGAATTTGCAAGGTGCACAGTCTGCACACTGAATATTTAAAATATTGTGTTAATCATGAAATTGAAGGAGCTGAAATTGAGAATACACACACACATATTCATTACAAAGTAACCACGGTGGACAGTGACAAAGTATTTTTTACAAGTATCTGTACTTTTTATTATGAATTTTTACATTATTTAATTGATTTTATTCTTCTTCACTGCAGTCCAAAGCATAATTTTCATTCTCAAAACGTATTGTTCTTTCGAAAAATAAATAAATAAATAAAAATCGACAACCTACTGTGAAATGTAATAGCCATATCTGATTTGTGAACGATTTGTGAGTCTTTTCAATAAACCTGAATGGTTAATTTGCGAATTAGACTGATCCAGTAGCAGCTGTTCTCAGCACAACAACTCACTGATTCAATGATCTGTGAACTGAGAGATTCTCGGAGCTTGAGTGTACATGTGACTGCAAAATGGCGCAAAAAGTACGTTACTAATGCTGAATTTCAGTATTGATTATTGTAAATGAAAATCATCTTTAGGTTATGTCAGTTATTGTGAAAAGGCAAGCTGACATTGTATAACATGACGTCAACATTTGTGTGTCACCATCTGTATAGGACTGTAAAACTATAAATAACACATAAACGATAAGAAAAAAATGTTAAAATAATGCAAATGAATGCTCATGCATCTTCCCCACTTCTGGTGCAGTTGAAACAAAATGAAATAAAATTATGTTTGCGTAGCGTTGTTCTTAAAATGTAAACACATTTTGCCGCACGTAATGTCTGTTTACATATTGCATGTTTATGTTACCAAACATTTACACACATTTTTTCTTTGGCATATTTTATTATTTTGCACGTTTTGAATTTCCTTAAATTGATATTTTAGTAAACTGACGTTTAATGTTTTAATAGTGTGTGTCTTCATCGACTAATCTTCCTTATTGTGGGAAGTACATAAAATTGCAAAATTTGTCCACCTCTGCAAATCAATGACACAATGGGCTGAAGTAACGTGAGGTGATCTGTAGTTGACTCATGTCTAGGATAATGGCTGCTGTTGGTCATTGCTTTCCAACCAGTCCTGTGGGAGCACTTGGCTCGGATCAGTCTGGGAGCCTGCGCAGGATTCTGGGAAGGTGGCGGAGGCTGGGGAAAGGGGGAAAGTCTGAACAGAAGTGCTGACTCATTGCGAGACTGGAGACATGAGTGAATGCAATTTCCTCCACGGCTCACAGAAACACTCATTGGTTCAGCAGGGGTCAATAGGAAGGCTGGTATGGAGATTGCATTTCCAGGCAAGTCCAGTCTGGACATTTAGACATTTACCAAACCCATCTCTTGCCGTAAGTGCCTCTAGCCATTTGCTTGCGATCCACGGCCCTTTACAAACTTCCAGTTTTCTTTCTACTTGATGCAAACAGAATGGAGGCATGAAAATAAACTCAACAGCAAATTTACATGCCCTATGGACATGCCACTCGGTAATAGCCTGTGTAAGCGTGAAAGCTAGCCCAGATCTCTATTATGACTCAGAAGATCCAAAGCAAATGCTAATGGATGCTGTCTGTTATGTAATTTCAATGAAACCACTGTCCTAGAGGCAAAATGGAGTCTGTTAAGAAAATCACAGACAAAAGAAACAACCCCAAGGGCACTGAATTCATGTTTTATGTAAGTACATCTGGTTATCATGGTGGGTGTATGTTTGCATTAAAGTGTAGTATACGTGATACATCTTTACAGGTTTTATATGCTTTTAAAAATACCTTCACTGTGGATTACGGATTTGACTTATTCATGTGTCTAGACCATTGGCCAGCAAATGATGTTAGCTAATAACTGTGTATGAGAGAAAAAGGGTTATTCCTAATAAGCTGAAACCTCTTTTGAGCCACATTCATATCTTATTATGTTAATATATTGTATGAAATGTTTGTACATGAAAAATTATGCTTAAATATATTCATTCCAACGATCGGTGCCTAATATTAGAACTGCATGATAAATCGTATTTTCTGTGTCAATTTATTAAGCATAATCACTGGTTATTTATCCTTAAAATGTTTAAGTTTAATGTGGCATTTGTGTTATCTTGCATTGGTAACAAGTCTCCACAAGCTTTGATGGTTGCAGTTGACACATGTAATAAGCTATAAAGTATATGTTTTATATTTTGGAGCAAAGTAATAATGATTAACAGTTTAACCATTATCTTGGATTTCCACCCCTGCCATCTCTTACATCAGGTGTTTCCAAACTCGGTCCTGGAGGGCCACTGTCCTGCAGAGTTTAGTTCCAACTTGCCTCAACACACCTGCTTGGAGATTTCCAATATGCCTAGTAAGACCTTGATTATCTTTGTTCAGGTGTGCTTAATTAGGATTGGAGCTAAACTCTGCAGAACAGTGGCCCTCCAGGAGCAGGACTTAAATAAAATGTCCTATCCTGTAAGCACGAACAACTGTGATTGGTCCAGAAATGTACCATGTGACAACCTTGCTTGTACAAGTTTGTTCCAGCAATGTTCTAGATTTCAAAGTTAATTCAATGACTATTAAACCAGTAAACACTATAGCATTGCAAAATACTGCAAACATATTACAATTATGGCCAATGTCCAAGTTATTTTATTCTAACGTAATTAACTAACATATGTATGTATATTTATATCCATTCAAGGCTATTTTTCACAAGATGGCACCAGTTAGCTATTGTAACATATTGGTATAAAAAGAATAGACCATGAAGTGATACAAGAGGCATAAAAAAAAACACTAGTATTTTGTCATCGCCAAAGGTGAAATATACAGATTTACAATTATTGTAAAAAAAATATTTGAATGCTCAATGCCACAATTGTCCAACTCATGATAAAGTATTACAGAGAGCTGTGTAATAAAATAGTAAAATATGCCATGTCATATGTCTCTGACCTGGACTCATTGCTATTTCTGTAGACTTTTCTCAACCATCATGTGAACAGTGGTGTCAGGAAAGTAAGTGTCATCATTTCTGACCAGTCAGAAAAACAATCCATGCTTTCCTTTTTCTAGACACAGGTAGCAATTCACACAAGAATAATCAACACAATTTGAAGGAATCACTTGATTGATTTGAGAACTAATTGATTATTCGTTGATTATAAAAAAGCGAAGAGTATGTTCATAAGGGATTTTCCTTCCAGTTTCTTTCTCTCGTTTCTTTTTCTCTCACTCCTATCACTTTTTCCACCCTTCATGCTGAACTGCAGTGGAGTTTGGCTTTAAATAGCTGAGCTTTGACAATTGTCTGTGTGCTACCTACACACACAAACACACACACACACACACACACACACACACATTCATACACATGCATGCACATACATCCTCTCATCCTACTCAGGAGCAGGAGGGTTGAGCTGGGCCTGAGACATCTGGGTGGATCTCAAACAGCCGTGTGGGCAGCCATGCATTTCAAGAGCCAGAGAAACTGACAGCCTGCTCTTTACTTTTCAGCACTCACACACTCACACACACACACACACACACACACACACACACACGCATACTGGAAATCAGTTAATGTCTATATCAGACAGTAAGGCGCATTTAACAAGCCCTCAGTGTATGATGAGCCTGGCGTTTGTGCTGGCTTCAGCATCTTGGTGGAAACAAGGAGAATAAGTGGCTTTTATTTGATTATGAGAGGATAAATTCCTAGCAGCCCCTATAACTGGACCCTGATTCCAACCAAACCTACTCCATGAAGTGCTAGTCAACAAATTTAGCGCTAATTTGCAAGACATATTTGCACTGCACAGCCACAAAGAGGTAAATCGCTAGCTCATTGCCACTAGCAGTGTTGGGGAAGCTACTTTGAAACTGTAACTTGTCAAGCTAAAAGCTATTAATGGTTAAACTATAGTCAACCTGACTTTTTTAAAAAGTAGTTAGGTACACTACAATTTCCAACACAACACACCTCATAGGTGCATACGCACATGTAACTGTTCTTAACCTCATTCTAATGTTAATGAATGTGGAGTGCATTAAAACACACCCAAGCCATCTCCACATTAGGGCTTTCGTCATTGTAATTTTTGTGTACATAGTTGGTTCCAAATAAATGATTATAAATTTTGAATTAATTTAACTGCAGATTTTATTGGATTGAGATTTACTGAATTAAGATTTAGTTACACTTTATTTTGATAGTCCACTTTAGACATTCTACTAACTATAAGTAACTTTGCAACTACATGCCAACTAATTCTCATTAATTTGCAATCTGCTAACTCTCGGAGTAGACTGTTAGGTTAGGTTTAGGGTTAGTAGAATAAGTTGACATATACTTGCAAAGTTTCTCATAGTCAGTATGTTGTATGTTGTGGACCCATCAAAATAAAGTGTTAGAAGATATTAAGCAGACAGTCTACTAATACTCTAATGACTGCTAGCTGACATGTAGTTGCAAAGTTACTTATAGTTAGTAGAATGTCTAAAGTGGACTATCAAAATAAAGTGTTACCAAGATTTATGTGTGAAAACATTTGTACCAAGTGTTTGCGCATGTAAAAGATTTAATCTGATCTGTGAACAATTCATTCGTGCATATGTTTCATTCATAAAAAATAAATAAGTAGCCTTATAAATATATTTAATCAAATATCATAACTGGACATTCTAGTGAAAAAGTCTGACTTCTTTCTGTTGACATATGCAGGATTTCACCAATCATTAAATCTGGCTAAACCCCATCCCTGCAAGTCTGTGTTCATCCGCCTCCACTTTTGAGTTCTCTGCCCACATTTCAACGTCCAATCAACAACTGATATATAGAACTAAGATCTCATCCTATATATATATTTTTTTTTTTTTTCAAAAATCCATTACATGTATGTTACAAAATGGATGAAAAAAGTCTCTACTTGCGATTCTTTGTGACCCTAAGTAAAATTTAAGTATTTGTAACTGATGGGAGTATATTTTTTTTTATGTAGAGAAATTTGGTAACACTTTAGTATAGGGACGAGTTCTCGCTGTTAACTAGTTGCTTATTAGCATGCCTATTATTAACATATTGCCTGTTTGTTAGTACTTATAAAGCACATATACTGTATGCCCATATTCTACATCCCTAATCCTACCTAATACTTAAAAACTACCTTACTAACTATTAATAAGCAGCAAATTAGTAGTTTATTGAGGCAGAAGTCGTAGTTAATGGTTTGTTAATAGTGAGAATTGGACCTTAACATAAAGTGTGACCGGATATTTTACTTCACTACATTGCAAAGTATAATATGTTTTTACTCCATTACATTTCATTAAAAAAAAATAATTCCTCTTTATTTTGAACCAAAGAAATAGCAATGTCTGATTTGTAAAAGAATCATTCTTTTGAGACAATCCTGTTTAATGAATCGGTTCACATATCACACTGAACCATTTATTATACTGAACTGATGAATGATCCAATTGCAGCTGTTCTTGAATGAATAACTCACTGATTTAATGATCCGGTCACAGTGAGTCTCACAGAATTAGCCATTCCAACTCAAAATCAGCCAAGAACCAAGAGCAATTTGACTCTTAGAGCTTGATTCTGTGAAGGGATTACATTGCTGGTGCAAAATGTTGAATTTTAGCATTTAGGAATTACATTGCTGGTGCGAAATGTTGAATTTTAGCATTTAGGGATTACATTGCTGGTGCGAAATGTTGAATTTTAGCATTTAGGGATTACATTGCTGGTGCGAAATGTTGAATTTTAGCATTTAGGGATTACATTGCTGGTGCGAAATTTTGAATTTTAGCATTTAGGAATTACATTGCTGGTGTGAAATGTTGAATTTTAGTATTTAGGAATTACATTGATGGTGCGAAATGTTGAATTTTAGTATTTAGGAATTACATTGATGGTGCGAAATGTTGAATTTTAGTATTTAGGAATTACATTGATGGTGCGAAATGTTGAATTTTAGTATTTAGGAATTACATTGATGGTGCGAAATGTTGAATTTTAGTATTTAGGAATTACATTGATGGTGCGAAATGTTGAATTTTAGTATTTAGGAATTACATTGATGGTGCGAAATGTTGAATTTTAGTATTTAGGAATTACATTGATGGTGCGAAATGTTGAATTTTAGTATTTAGGAATTACATTGATGGTGCGAAATGTTGAATTTTAGTATTTAGGAATTACATTGATGGTGCGAAATGTTGAATTTTAGTATTTAGGAATTACATTGCTGGTGCGAAAGGTTTTTTTTGGTATTTAGAGATTACATTGCTGGTGAGAAATGTTGAATTTTAGCATTTAGGGATTACATTGCTGGTGCGAAATGTTGAATTTTAGCATTTAGGGATTACATTGCTGGTGCGAAATGTTGAATTTTAGCATTTAGGAATTACATTGATGGTGCGAAATGTTGAATTTTAGTATTTAGGGATTACATTGCTGGTGCGAAATGTTGAATTTTAGTATTTTGGGATTACATTGCTGGTGCGAAATGTTGAATTTTAGCATTTAGGAATTACATTGCTGGTGCGAAATGTTGAATTTTAGTATTGTCGACTAAATTAAAATTATATATTAAATGCTTGTGTACTTGGTCCACCACTGATAAATGTACAAAAAAAATAATCAGACCAAATATGATTATTGCCTTGGCTTGCTCAGCTGCAGAGCTGTGGGTTGTGTGATAAAACACAGCAATGCAATGTTCTGTAAATGTAAGTCTTGTTTTAGAATTAGCTTGTTACTGGACAAGGTGTTTCAAAAACAGAGCTAGTTAAGTAACTATAGTTAAGCTTTTAATGTTAAACTACAGCTATCTTCTATGATATGCTATGGTGACCCTGATGTCCAGCCTTTGAGAACAAGCACCGGGGGTCTCCATCTCTTCAGAGGTGTGAGCATAAACATTAGCAGTATCTCTGCCTGCTCGGTGGGGGCTTGGGGCAGACAGATGGAATCTATTAGAAAAAGAGCTGGTCTATGGAGCTTGTGATAGCTTACACACACACAAAATACGCTCTATTTAGACTGTAACATTTGCCGAAGGGGGATGTCACATGATGTAGTCAAATCAATGGAGCTTCCTCATTCGCCATCACAGAAGGAAATGCATA